>NW_027395774.1:0-220060 GCF_047715665.1 Aspergillus karnatakaensis
ACCCTAACCCTAACCCTAACCCTAACCCTAACCCTAACCCTAACCCTAACCCTAACCCTAACCCTAACCCTAACCCTAACCCTAACCCTAAACCCCTAAACCCCTAAACCCTAGCACTTGCTAAGTATATATCTAAATTAAATAGCAAGAACCCCTAGCCTTAAAATCTAGGGCCTATAAGGGGGGAGAGTAATTATAAAAACACGCGAATATCCTGCTAGTACTAACTTAACCGCGGGCTAACTAAGTATATACTAATTTTAGAATCCTTATAAAGTAAGATTCTAAACCTTAGTATTAATCTATATTATTTACATAATCCTTAAAAATAGCTCTTATTTCCTTATTAGGTTCCCGAGTCTTGAATATACTGATTCAACCAAGCCTATAAGTAACCCCTTTCTTATAGCTGCCCTTATATTTAATAAGTTTAATATAAATAAGAAAATAAATAAGAAACCTAATATATTAGAGTTAAGAGATCTAGTAAATAATAAGTTAATTTAAACTAGGGTTTAACAATTAACTAGAACTTAAATATAGTTATAAGTAGTTTTTATACTTTATAGGTCTTTTTGAATAGTATTTATTTCCTTATTTATACTAGTAGCTAGTTATTAAAAAATTTTCCTATATAAAAAATTATAAAAGAAGGAGATAGTAATAAGAAATTAATTAGACTTTATATAATTATATTATTTTTTAGCTTAGGGAGTTCTAAACTCTATTATTATCTATATCTATTAATTAGAGAAGTCAGTTTATTATTCCATCATGTTAGTTCATTGATTTATATTATCTATTCGTTTCTACATGACCTTACAGGTCCGCTTTAGTTGTTCTATCAGTATTGATAGTGCTGATGGTGCTGATGGTGCTGATGGTGCTGATGGTGCTGATGATGGATTGGGTTATGATTGGCACAACTTTGAAAGAAAGCTCTCTGGAAAGCCGCAGGCAGACCTGGCATAAATATCCCCCCTTGATGCCTGACACACATAAGAACGAGTCATTCTGACAGGACAAGGCAGAGTGAGCATTCACAAAGTTCTCATTGAAGCCGCCCGGATCCAGGCGCAGCCAATCATACTACCTAGTTTCCCTTGCTGATTCTGTGCCTTCTGTGTGGCAAAAAAATTCCCGATCAGGTAAGTCCGCTCTAGCCTTATAAAGATGTCCATTTTCCCGCTTCTGTCCAAGCATAATCTTGGATAATCTTCCGGCTGCAACTCATGCTTTCGACGTCCAAAGCTATTATTGAGATACCCTACGCTTTCCTCAAGATGACGGCTAATAACACGACGCCTCGTGAAATTAGGGGTACCCCAGGCAATCATAACCTCTCTGACATCTTGGAAGATATTCTTCAATACGACTCAGAACTGCCCTACGACGTCATCTACATTCCACATCATTCGACGAAGTGCACTTATCGAGTTACCTGTACCGATATTCAGTCCATTCCAAAAGATCGAAATTATATCAATCGCTGTCTTCTCCAAGCCCGTACCGAGCGAGTACGCCCCAGAGATCCCTCGAACCCGGCTGGAAGCGCCCACTTATTCCCGGAGCCCCAACCGTTCCAAATTACTGCTATACCCAGAGAGAGGGAAGCTGAAAAGGAGCAAGATGCAGTATATTAAGATGGCCATCTTGCTTTCCACTGCATTGTCGAGCAGTGTTTATTCAATGCCCCTGGCCAACAGCACGAGTGTCACGGGCTCTATCGAAGAGCGGCAGAACAGGGATTGGGCATTTCGGCTCTATCAGAACGCTCAATGTACTGGCGCGGCAGCTGAATTTTCTGGTACTGGGAGAAGGGGGTGCTCTACTAATGTTCCATACGGGAGTGCTGTTGCACTTCAGAAGATCTATAGGGAGCCGAATTGCCATGTTGGTTTCTACAGTGATCGAAACTGCGCCACCCTTATTGACGACATTGACGAAACAGACAATACTGCCTGTCGTACGCCGCTCCAGGGAGGTCTCATTCAAGCCTGGAACGCTATATGCTGATTGTTCTGTTCGTGCTTTCAATTGTATTTATTGTCTTTATGTTCTCTATGATAGTTGACGAAGTCAAATGTTTGGTCTGCGATCACCTAGTTTACTCTAATTCTTACTATTGTATACTTGAAGGACCGGCAAAAGCGGGAACCTTGGTCTATGAACTCAATGTAGCATATGTCAGCCATCTTGCGAATTGGGCCCCTCATCCTGGCGGAGCTGGGAGGGGCGGTCTTGGCGTCGGGGTCAAGGTCAGGCTTTAGGCTTGCGGTGCACAAGCACATATAGCGAAATCGGAACAAATCAATGGCCGATGACATAGAGATGTAGGCCACCCATCCTTGGTGTTAAGCTCGAGACCGCTCGTTCACGAGAGCTGGGGAAGCTGTGATACTCTTGGGAAATTTAGCTACAGTACTTTTTGCGCTTAACAAGAAGAGCGAAGGGCATGACGTAGGTGAAAGCTGCAACATGATATGCAATAACAGCATAGATGTAACAGTATTCATGTATAATGTGCGTAGGTGGATTTTTGACTCATCCCATGGGGGTGAAGTGCATCGCTATTTTGTTTGCTTGGGAAAGAGCTGCCGAATAAAATCTAATCTATGCAATGCGGCACAGCGGGCAGGTTCCGCGCGCTGTTGTGGAGACCATATATAACTGGACAAACAGACGTTCTTTCATTGTTCGAAACGTTGGCAGCGCCACACAGAAAAAGTGCGTGGCTCACAGGCACATCACAGTGCAGGATGCTCTTATTTCTGCTGTTTATGGATTCAAAGGGCAGCTTTACCAAGTGTGTCGCTATTTGTCAAGTACATTTAGTAAAAGCAAGATCATTCGCGGCGCCAAACCTCATGTAGGGCGTCAAGAATGCCCCTGGCAGCTTCAAGGAATCACTAGCGTCGAGCGGTTCCCCGAGGCTTTCGATCAAGTTCAACGATCTAGCACGGCTAAACGAGTATATGGCGTCCTTTTGCGAGAAGCTCTGAGCCTTGCCTACATCTATCGTGCCCAATAGTAAGACTCATTGTTCAGCCTTGTAAACTGAGGATGCCTTGCGATCGACCTCAGCATGGCTTGTGGTCAATAGGCCGATCGGTCGAAAACCTGCTACCCAGAATCACCACTCCAACAAGCATGAAGCGCTTCAATCATACAAAACCGAAGTTATTCAGGAGATTCTTCATGGCCAACTTAGAGGTCAAGGGTAGTCCCAAATACCAAAAGACTATAAAGTAGTATTAACGGCGGTCCTACCCGCGTCGACAGATTAAAGTACAGACGACCTGCAAGAACAGGCAGCATTGCTCAAATAGAGACTGATTTTCCTGGAAGTAAAAGCTTTCTTATGATTATGATATAAAAGGGGAGGTATGCCAGTATGGTAGTGATACTCCGCTCTCAACCAATTGTTGCTCTCAAGGCGTTGGGCTGTTTGACCCGCGTTGCTGTATAAATATATCGATTCAAGCATCTAGACACATCTAAAGAACTAGGTTTCAACTAACCTGCTTCCGCAGCGCTTGATTGTAGTTGATATTGGGCATCTGCGAGAAGTTTCGGGAAAATGTTGTTCAACGGCAAAATCTGCATGAAGATACCGTACTCGTAGAGGTTCTGAGCCTTCTATAAAAGATCAATAATTTGTTCTCTGATCAACTCTTTATGATGATTATACATCATAATACCATCGTTTGGCCGGTCCTCTAGGACATCAACAGACCGGTGCCGTACTGGGTCTTTGTAAGTATTCATCAATAGGTGAGGAGAACTGGTCGCAATCCCTTGTCCCTCTGAAATCTCAGAAATTGCTTCGTCACAGCTATAGCTCAGCGCTTGAGCAAAGCCCGAGGTCAGACTATAGTCTGAATTCCCGCTAGTTGAAGGACAAAAATTGTCAATCAACTTGCTCTAACAGATATCACTATAAAACTAGGCGGCGATGATCAGCAATCCCTTCACTATGGTTACTAAAGGGCTGACTCACTTGAGCCGACGGTATAGGCACGGGTACCCTTGGTAGATAGACATCCAAAGAAGGGCTATTAATAATGCAGGCAGTGGATGAGATGGAGGGATCTTGCTGCGTATATCTATGGCCCACCAAAGAATCCTAGGGAGCTCCTGGGCTCTGACTCACACCGCTCGGCTTCATAGCCTAGAAAACAGCCAAGTATGAAGATTATTGTTGGGCCTCATAGCCTTGAAACCCTCCACTCAGCCTCTCATAGTTTTGGCGAGACTGCGAGGCAAGATTCTGCCTGAATCAATTCTTTTGTCCTAACAAAGATTAACGTAATTCCCGGGCGGCCGGTGTTTTTCTCCACCACCCCTAACGCGTATTCTACCCTTAACTTTCAACAGCCACTATACCACTATTCAGGCGTAAATTAAAATAAGAATTAATTAAGTAGGAAGGCAGGATTTAATACGTGATTCAAGATATTAAAAATAAAAAATATACGAAAATTACGCCTGTGGCGTGTTATTATAATATTTATCTAAATATACTTACAGGAAGACTTTATAGTTTTTAAGTATAAGTAAAACTTCGTAACTACTAGCATAAGCTATCCCTAGCTTAAGAAAATATCTTAATAATATAAATAATATTTCTTAATATTTATAGAGCCCTCCTTAGATCCTCGCGTGTTTATAAGATAGCAGAAATTATCCTGAAAAAGTATAACCTAGCTTGTACACCTATCAGACGAAACTAGGTAATAAGCTTTACTAAGAGGTACCCTAATATTAAAACCTGGATAGCTTGAAAAATTAGTTATTAAAGAGCTATATATAAAGATCTTAAAATAATTAGCCTATTTTTTAAAGAGTTAGAGAAGATTAAAAACAAGTATAGTATTTTAGATAAAGATATTTTTAATTTTAATAAAACTAGCTTTGCTATAGGCCTAATTATATTAATAAAAATTATATTAAGAGCTAAAATACTAGGTAAGCTATAGCTTATTATACTAGGGAATTAGGAATAGATTACTATTATTAAATATATTAATTTAGCTAGCTGGTCAGTACTAACCACTATTATTTTTAAAGGAAAAATACTATATTAAGGGCTAGTTTAAGGGATTTACTACTCTACTAGCCTAGAGAGTTAAAGTTAGCGCTAATAAATAGACCATGGATAAAATATGCTTTTGCTAGCTTTAAAAATACTTTATCCTAGTTATATAGAGGTTAGGGAGGAGGGGGAAGATACTCCTAGTTCTAGATAGGCATAGAAGCTACCTGACGCCTGCCTTTAATACTATATATAAGGATAATAATATTATTCTTATCTACATGCCTCCTTATTTATCTTACCTCCTATAGTTATTAGATATTAGTTATTTTAGGCTGTTAAAAAAGACGTACGGATCCCTAATTAAGTAGAAGGCACGGCTGGGATATAATATTATTAATAAGCTAGATTTCTTAAAGGCCTATCTAGAAGCTCACAGGAAGGTCTTTATAAAAAAGAATATTTAAAATAGATTTAGGGTAACTAGGATTCTTTTATTTTTGCCTGTTATAATACTAGATAAACTATAGTTAAAGCTATTAACTCCTATACCCCCCCTAGGTAGAGATCTTACTTTAATTTTTTTTTATAGTTTTATATATCTTACACAGTCTGCCAGGTATATTAAAAAGCTTTATTAATTAAGAAATTCCTAAAGAATAGCTCTAGGAATTTTTTAACTTTATTAAAGCAGGTACTAGATAAATTTGTAAAGGGCTATAAAATAGCTATTTATAATACTAGGTTATTAGTATAAGAGAATAATAATCTCTACTTATATATTACAGATCTTATAGTAAAAAAGAGTTGTTCTAAGTGCTTAATAACTCCTATAAAAGGTATTTTATTTAAGGAAGGCTAGGAACTTATTTTATTAAGAAATAATAAAATTAAAGTTAAAGGGGGGGGATTAAGTACTAATACTCCTCTAACTTTAGAAAAACCTAGGCACGCCCCACTAACTTACTCAGATTACAGAGTATATAGTTATAAAAAAACAGGATATCACGCTTCTAAACGTGTTTAAATTATTTTATTTAAATAAGAATCAATAGAGTTGTTCTAATCAAAAGTTTGTAGAGCAGTATAGTTGTTGGGAAAACCACCGGCCGCCCGGGAATTACGTTAGTGGACGAATCAATAAATGGTGCAGTCACGTACGCCATCTTCGTCGAGCCAAAAGGTTCTGGATCCTTCGCCTCTCATCATAGTCTAGAGCTGTTCCCATGTTGGCTGTTGAGCTATTGCTGGCTTCATTATGATGAAAGAAAAGAAACACTCGCTAGTACCAGGCGGACATTAAATAGGACCCCGCTCACCATTGCATATACCATAAGAGGTAAAGTGTGCTTCAAGAGAACGGCGCCAGGATTAGATTTTCGCCTTCCGAGGTGCAGGGCCAACCATCCTCAACCAGCCATTGATTCCCGATATGCGAGCGTAACCGGTTTCTCTTATTAAGAACTAGGACTAATAGATTTATATTTACAAAAGAGCTTTAGTCTATAACTAAAAGTTTTATAATACTTTATAATTTATAATAGCTTTTATTTTCTTATAACTACCTTTTAGGTAGTACTACTACTTATAAAATAATTTTATAATAACTAGAAATTCCTACTTACTAATACTATAATTATACTTAGTAATAGTTATTTTTCTTAAAAAAATATTACTAGGTATTATATATTATTTTTTTATAACTAGATTAATATATTATGAACTACCTAGCTAGAAGTATTACTTTTTGATTATATAAGAAGCAACTTATTCTAATAAATTAGTTTTATTATCTTATAAAAAGCTTCCTTAATCTTCTAAAATAATTTATAAGCTTTATTTATTATAATATTATTTAAACTCTAATAAATTATAAGATATTTTACTTACTAGGCTTTTTTACTAAATCTATAAATAAAGCTATAAAATAAGAGTACCTTTTTATAAAATATTACTACTAGTTTATAAAGCTAATAAATATAAGAATATTATAAGTAGTCCTAGGTATAGGATAATCTATAATAGTATTTACTTATAAAAGTTTTATTTTAATATTCTCTAATATAATTATATACTTAAAAAGGTTAATCTTAGTTATTATAAAGCTATATTTACTTTATTTATAATATAAACTTACTTTATATAACTTATTAAGAACTTCTCTTACCTATTAATAATATTCTTCTAGTATTTATAAAAACATAATTATATTATCTAAGTATATAATTATATATATATCTAGAATATTATAAAATACCTAGTTTATACATCCCTAGAACACAGCAGGGTGTTACAGAAGAACCAACCTCTAGCTTCTTCCTAATCCTAGTAACCTCTTATAAGCTTGTAATACTTAACTTTAACTTACTTAATCCTTTTTTTAAATAGTTTTATATCTAGCTAGTATAAAGACTAGTTATAGTTAAGATTAAGCTTAGTTAAAGTAGGTAAGGCTAAGTATCTTATATATAAAATACCTGTAAAATAGTTTATATAAGTATATTACTATTTTTAAAGGTAACTCTAAAAAATAATATTAATTACTAAGAATAAGTAAGACTAGGTATAATAGTAATAAGTATTCTTGAATATTTTTTATATTATATATTATCCTGTATACTTTTTTAAGGTATACTAAGTAGTATACCTAATAAGGATACTTTTCTATCTATTATTTTCTTACTAGTTCCTGGTCTGCTAGAAAGTATACGCATGTGATTTCCTTTATAGGCGTACTACTAGGTAGCTTTTATTATATAATAGTTAGTATTTAGCTATACTTATTAGTATTACTAGGTCTATCCTAATACTAAAGGTAGTTAATATATTAAGGGCCTAAATATTATAATAGTATAACCTTCCGTGGCTAATAATATTTCTCCCTTGATAATAATATCCTAGGATATTATTATCTCGTCGCAATGTTACTAGTCCGTATTATTCTGCCGCGTAGACCGCCTTGGCTGGGTTCTTAACACAGGGGTGTTTATTAAGCTAAATAATATTATATAATATTTATATAACCTATATTTTATCTAGAAAACTATTTTTTACTTATAATTTTAAGTAATATAAATCTAATTAAATATATTATAAACGTTAAATTAATTAAATTATTTAGCCTTACTAAGTCTCCTAATTATCTTATTTATTAATAATAATAGATACTAATTCTTAATAATAATAATATTCAGCCTATAATAATCTATATATATATAAATATTATATTATTTTTCTTTAATATATAAAGTAATAGTACTCCTGCAAATAACTTAGAAGATTAGATTTACTCTTTTATAAATATTATTAAGATATACTTATAACTAGCTAGTACTTTACAGGAAAAGTAATTATATAAAAAACCAAATAATGATTCCTTATTTTTTTCTAGTTTAATCTGTAAGTTAACTTTTTTATAATATAAAAATAATTTTCTAATTTATAATCTAAGAAAATATCTATAAATTTATAATATTACTTAAGAATATTATTTATTATTAATTTATCTTTTTAAATTATATTAACCTAGAGAACTTATATTTATAATAAATTATAAGTAGTACCTATCTTTTTTATTATAATTATAAAGATATCTAAAAAAAAATATTATAAAAGTTTAGGATTTTATCTACCTAGTAAGTCTCTGAATCACGGAATTTTATCTAAATAATACTTAAGAAAGGCTCTAAAATATCTAGTAAAAATATAGCTAGCTTATAGAAAATATTTTATATTTTATAAATATTTTTAAGCCTTATTTTAGCTTTTACTACTTTTTTATTCTAGAGTTCCTAGTTATTTACTATTAATATATAAACTTATTATAATAATATCTTCTAGCCTACTTACTTTACTAGTATTATAGGTATAATATTTATTATATTATTACTATTTACTAATACTTATATAATATAAATAATATTATTACTAAGCTTAATTAAGATAGGAACCTACTTCTACTTTATAAATAATCTAATACTAATAAGTAAGATTTTAGGTTTCTTTACTAAGATTTTAATTATAATTATCTCTAGTAAAGGAGCTTAGTAAAAATACTTAATAAAAAAATATTAAAATATTTTTATAAAGGGCTAATCATAGCTAGCTCTAGTATAAAAGCTTAATAAAAACATTTGCTTAAGGCTTTCTTAAATCCTTAATTTTTTATATAAATATACATAGTAAGGTTTTCTTATATAAAGGGTTAACTTTTTCTTTATGCGGGGTAATCCCTTACCTAGTACTTACTCTTATAGTACTTATAATAAATATCTTAATCTTTAAACCTTCTTTTACAGGATCTTACTTAGTTAGTAAGTAATTTAGGATATTTACTTTATAAATCTTAATTTCTAGTAAAACTACTAGATAATCCTTATAAATAGCCTTTTAAAAAGTAAAAACTATTATATTTATAGTTATTATTCTATTTTCTTATAAAGCTAGAGCTATTATTATTTAATTTTCACGAGTTATTACTAGTACTAGCATAGATTAGAGGTTAAAGCTTAATAACTATATTTATATAATATTTCTAGTTATTCGCGGATTACTATTAAGTCTTATAAAATAATAATTTATAAAATATATAAAGCTAGATTAGCTTAAAGTTCTTTATATTCTTACTTAATTTATTAATTATCTTATTAAACTATTTAAGATATATAAATTTAGTTTTTTTATTAGGCTTTATATAAGTATAAAGAATAATAAATTATAATTCCTAAAGTCTATTTTATAAATTTCCTAGTTATTTCCTAAGAAACTTATATAAATTATTCTAACCTTCTTTATATTATTTATATAAGCTTTTATTTCTTTATAAAATAATAAGTATATTATTTAGATAGAGTATTATATAATCTACCTTATTTTTTTATTAAACTAGTTTATTTTCGCAAGTATATTTATCTAGTTATAAAATATCTAGTAATTAGTATAATTAGTACTTAAGTAAAGTATATTTTTTAATAATAAATAAACTTTCGGTAAATACTTTTTATAAAGCCCTTATAAACTATTTTATATAGTTAATAAGTATATTTATAAGACTTAAGTATATTAAGCTTAGTAAGTTACTTATAGTAGCAAGTTTATACTTAAATATTATAATATATTATTTCTTAATAATTAGTAGTTCCTTGCTAGCTATTTATAACTTAAGAATAAGAGTCTTACTAGGTATAGGCCCCTTTATTAAAGAAGTACTTATAATAAAATTATCTTATTTTATAAAGAATACTTAACCTGATCCCTTAAGGGTCTAAGCTAATTATAAAGATTTTCTTAATTTTTCTAATATTATAAATAAGCTAATTCACGGGGGTTAAGTAATAAAATTATAAAAAAAAGATTTTTTATAGGCTTAGTTAAATTAGTATATTTAAGACTTGGGAACTTAATAAAAAAATAAAAACTATTTTTAAGGATTATATAAATAGTATAAATTAATATTAAGGTTTAAAATCTTACTTTATAAGGATTCTAAAGTTAGTATATACTTAGTTAGACCATGGCTAAGTCAGTACTAACAGGACGTTTGTGTGTCCTTACAGTAACTACTATAGTAGATAGCTAAGTATTAATAGTTAAAATAATAATTATTAAGAATTATTATTTAAACTACTATACTAATAATAAAGAAAGAGTAGTTAGGATAGTAATCGATATAAAAAATATTTAAGGATACTTATTACTACTATATTTAGTCTTACTTATTCTTTATAATTAATATAAATTATTATCTTAGAGTTACCTTTAAAAATAGTAATATATTTATATAAATTACTTTATAAGTATTTTATATATAGGATATTTAACCTTGCATACTTTAATTAAGCTTAATCTTAATTATAACTAGTCTTTATACTAGTTAGATAAGAAGCTATTTAAAAAAAGGATTAAGTAAGTTAAGTCAAATATTATAAGCTTATAAGAGGTTACCAGGGTTAGGAAGGTGTAGAGAGGTCTGTTTTTCTGTAATAATACCTAATTTCTCTAGAACTTTACACCCCCTGCATAACCTAACTAAGAAGAATATCTACTTTTTCTAGATAACTAATTACTAAATAACTTTTAATAACTTAAAGAATTACTTTACTATAAAACTTATCTTAGTACCCTTTAACCTAGAATTATAAACTATAGTAGAGTTAGATATTTTAAAATATAATATTAAAGGCAGGTTATACTAATAAAACTAATATAAGAGCGTAAGGATATATAGCTATTTATTAAAATAGCTATCCCCTATTGAATATAATTATAAGATTTATAAGAAGGAGCTACTAGTAGTAATTAGGTACTTAAAAAAAGAAAATATAGAATTATACTTAGTTCTAGACTTTAAAGTTATTACTAACTATAAAAAACTAGAGTATTTTTACTCTCCCTAGAAATTAACTAAATAGTATATATATTAGAGCTTATTCCTTAATAAGTTCTACTTCTACTTTATATATAGGAAAGGAATAGAGAATAGAGTAGTAGATATACTATTATAATAAGATTAGGATATCCTAAATAATTATAATAAAAAACTTAAAGTAAGGACTTTCTAACTATTACCTGCTATAATAAAATAAGAGTTTCTCTTATTCTTATTATTTTTTATAGTACTAGTACTAGCCTAGCCTAGTATTTAAAAAAAGTCCTAGACTAATATAAAGAAATTAGATAAATAGTATTAAAATACTCTAGAAATAATAAAAGCTAGAGAATATAAGTTCTTCCTAGAACTTAAGATTAAGATTAATATAGCAGAGTATAGTATTAACTAAGATAAAGAACTTACCTTTAGAAAATAATAATAAATACTTATATATAAACCCCTTTAAATATTAATTATTAAGAGTCTCTATAACTTACTATTAACTAGTTACCTAGGACATGAATAAATATATAAAATTATTATATAAGAATACTTCTAGCCTAATATAGCTTTTATTATATATTATTATATAAAAGCCTGTAAACTATACAGGAGCATATAAGCTTAAAGAATATAAAAATATAAATTTTTAAGACTATTACTAATCCTAGACTAACTATAGTAAGATATTAGTATAAATTTTATTATAAAATTACCCAAGAGTTAGAACTATTAGAATATATTAGTTATTATAAACTATTTAACTAAAGATATTATATTACAAGCTATAAATAAAATTAATACTTATTTTATAATAAAAACTATTATTAATACTTTAATATAAACCTATAGTATCCTAAACTTTATAATCTTTAATTAAGAAACCTAGTTTATAAATAATATCTAGGCAAGGGTATGCTAACTAATAAAAATCTAAAGGTAGTTATTTATAGTCTTTTACCTCTAGATAAATAGTAGTATAGAATAAATAAATATTATAATAAAAAAATACTTATATTTTTATACCTGCTATAATTAATAAGATTAGAGTAAGTACCTGCTAATAGTAGAATTAATATTAAATATATAAATATTATTATTTACTAAAGTCTCCTTATTTTTCTTAATATATAAATATAACCTATCCCCTTTTATCTTAATTAAAGACCCTAGTATCCTTATTATAAATAATTTATAGAGCCCTATCTAAAAGAGCAAGCTAATTATACAAACTTCAAAGAAAGTATATAACTAGGCTAAAGCTACCCTAGCTTATATATAGTAGGAAGCTAAGAAATAAGCTAATTAAAAGGGATTTCCTACTCTTATTTATAAGAAAGACAACTTAATTTAGCTAAGTCTATAAAATATTAAGATAGACCAGCCTAGCAAGAAATTAAACTAGAAAAATAAAAAGAGTCCTAAAAATTATTAAAATATATATAATCTAATTAAATACTCCACCTAGTATTTATAATATGTAAGCAGTAATCCCTTACTATCCTAATATATATAAGAAAACTAAGACATTACTATAAAAGTTAATAGATATAAAGAATAGCATATTAAAAAAATACTATATGAAGATTAATATTAGGGAAAATACTAGAAGCACCCTAGACTATACTATAAAATAAAGTAAAAGAATTATAAAAAAATTATATAAGAACTAGTTAAAGTACTTACTAATATTATAATAGCTAAAGAGTTTAAGTTATTAATAAGTATAAATAATAAAGAAAAGCTCTTAATATCTAGTATATAAGCCTTAAGTATAAGTTCCTTAATTTAAAGGTAAAAAGAATACCTATAAAAATTATTAAAAAATACTTAAGTATTAAACAGCTAGTTAATAACTATTTATAAATACTTAATAATTAAAGAACTAATACTTACTAGTTATTTAAGTTAATAAACTTATATATAATATTATTATTATATAAAAAATAGTGCACCTTATTATTAAAGCTTATAATATAAAGATTAAAGATCTTTAAGAGCTAATTAATTATAGTTATAATATAGTTAGTAATACTATTATACTATCTATCTATATATTTAATAAACTTATATATAGTTATAAGTAAGGGAATGAAGTTAGAGATTATATAGTTGAAGAATAATATAGAGCTTACTTTTAAATATAATAGTATTAATAGTCTTAATAATAAAGAAGATATAATTATAAAAATTATTAGAAAAGCTAAAACTCGTAGCTATATCTTTATATAAGGTATAAAAAGTCTAGAGATAGGTACTTAAAGTAATTAAATAATTATAAAAAAGCTAATAAAGCTAAAAACTATTTAGATTATTAGGCAGCCTATAATAAGTATAATTTTAGTTTATAATATTATATTAATCCCTAGTAGGAGGGGTAGATATAATATAATTATTAATTTATATAATAATTTTATAAATATAGTACTATATACTAGTTAAGTATTTATATCAAGTATTACTAGAATAAGACTAGCTAGAAGATTTACTAATAATCTAGTTAAATATTTTATAGTTATACAAAGGAGATAAAGGAATAAATAGGATAGAAAAGAAATAATTAAGAAAAAAATTAGGATTAAAGAGTTAGAAGAAGAAAAGGATTTATATAATATGTTAAGGGCTATATAATACTTTATAATTATAGTAAAGACTATACTTATTAAATATAAATAACACCTATTTAGGGTAACTTAGTACTTATCTAAAGTAAATAAGAAATAATCTATTATATTATAAATAATAAGGAATAAATAAATATTACTTTAGGAAGAGGAAATATTATTATACGCTAAAAGCTTTATATAAGGACTTAGTAATACTTTTATTCTTATAACTAATTAAGGGCTATTAATTATATAACTAGTAGAGTCTTCTCCTGCTTAGCGCAGGCCCTGCCTTCTTATACCTTAATAATTCCTTTTATACCAAAAGGTATAGCTATGTTTGTCATTGGACTGCTGCCCCTAATAATATATTTAGGATTTAAGAACTTAATAAGAAAATAAGAGTTATTTTCTAAGAATTATATAAATAGTATAGATTAATACTATGATTTAGAATCTTACTTTATATGGATATCAAAGTTAATATATACTTAGTTAGGCTGCGGCTAAGTTAGTACTAGTAGGACATTTGCATGTCCTTACAGAAACCCAGTCTTTAACATATAACTAGTTATATAATATAAAAGAAGATAAAGTAATAGAAAAGGAGGTAATTAAAACACTAAAATAGATTTAGTTTTACTTCTAATTATATAATCAAATAATAAAGGTTAAAAGAGATTTTTTTAAAAAAAATTATAATATTTTTGAATTAAATATAAAAATATAAAATATATTAGTCTTATTTATTAGGAGCTAGTCTTATTTTAGTTTATTAATAATTATTTTGAATAATTTTATTTGTAGATCAAAAACCCTAGATAAATTATATTTGTAATATAATATTATAATAAGAAATTACTTTATAATTTAACATAAAATGATATATTAGGTTTTTTTTATTTTTAAGTTACATGAGATACTTATTTAGATCTTAGATTGGTTTCATAAAAAATATTTTACTTATAAGTCTACTAATTAAGACCTAACCTAACCTATAGTCAGGTTTTTATAGGCATGCTTAGGTAATAGGCGGGTTTTGATAAGGCCTAGTTACCTGCATGTTTATCTGCTTGGATTCTTGTCAAATCAGCGGTGGTCGACAGTTAGTCTTCACTCGCCTCAATGTCCGAGCAAACAGCAAGATGTTGGCAATGAAGTAAAGGATAGGTTCTAGGCTAATTAATTCAGAGTCAAATCTCTAGGGATTAGGGAGCCCAGTGATTTCTAGCGGTTATAATGGTTGACAGGAATAATTCAGGGCAGTTGTGGCGGTGCAGCCAAGCCTCGTATTCTTGCTCATTTGGCGCCCTGCGACCAGCAACCGACACGTTTTTATCTTCCTCAGACAACAAAAGCGCCTCTCCTCGACATCAGAAAGCATCCACGGTCAGGCAGGATGAGTCTCACACCCCAGATTGGAGGCGAAACCACGGATATGGATGTCGAGAGCGCCAATGACCTGTATGAAGTCTGGACTCAGGTTAACGTGAGGGCTTCTGTGTCCAATAACGGCGATGACGAAGTGTCTAGCCTTGTGATTGTATCTCGCAGTGCGTGGCCGTGTCCTAATATTATGCGTGCGACCGTTAATGTGTAATATTGTCCGCAGGTGGCAGTCCGTCCATCGAGTTCCTCGATGTCCACACAGCGGCGATACCACCTAGAATTGTGTGGCCCTTATCGCTCCCATGGTTTCAGCTGAGGGACATATTGGAGGGTAAGTAAATGCCACTGACTTCTGCTATCTGCTTGATGGATATGATACTAATGCACCCACAGACACCGTGCGCACAAAACTTGCAAATGCCCCTTTTAGCCGGGAAATCCAGGCGCTGACCCTGACATCACTGCCTCCCACGAAGGCGGGTGAGACGCTAACAATCGGATCGACCAGCGTCAGCCTAATGGCTCGCTCAGGGGCCGTCGAAGCAGCAACGAAAGCGATTGGCAAAACAATGCCCGAACTCTTCCCAGGCGAGCACCAAGCACGAATGCAACTAGTCGCTAGCGGCGGCAACAATCTGGATGCGAAGGTGGAGGCCTTTCACGTCCTCTGCTACCAGCTCTCCAACAAACTCATTGAGGACCCAAACTACTACGACGACGAAGATTACGATGAGAACTCCGACAAGAACGCGCAGACCGTCATGATGTTCCGCGAACTTGATCTGCCACCAGACCTGTGGACTGAGGTTTTTGTTAAGCAGAAGACGCGGACGGGTGCTGCGGCCGCGGAGGCCCTTTTTGAAGCCGCGATCAATGAAGGCGATCTCAAGATTATCACGACGCTTCTCAAGTCTGGGGTGATCGATCCGAACGAGCCGGTTTCAGCGGTTGACGGAATGCAATTTCCGATTCAGTGGGCGGCATCGAGGATAGATCGTCGGGGACACTCTGACGTGATTAGACTGCTTGTTGAACTCGGCGCAGACGTCAACGAGTGGACGGAAGACTACTCAGCCTCCGCCCTGTTCGATGTTGCGCGGAGCGGATCGCTGGAGATGGTGCGGCTTTTGGTCGAAAAAGGGGCGGATTTCAGAGACATACTTCCCAATGACAGGGACTATTTCTGTATGGAAACCCCCTTGATAGCTGTAGTTTACAACAAGCAGCCTCCTCAGAATGATAGCGGATGCTCTGGACGACATGCGGACAATGATAAAGAGGACCAGGAGCCTGAGTCTGTCATGATATTTAGGTATCTGCTGTCTTTGCACGGCGATACCGAGGAAGATCGGGATATTATTCAAGAGGCTCTAATTGCTGCAGCTGTGTTTGGGAGAACTGACCTGATTCCCCTCGCACTCGATGCCGGCGCAGAGCTTCAGGCGCCCGGACGCAAGGGGTTTACGGCCCTTCAGGCTGCGAGTGGCTCGTACGGCGACAAATCAGCCGCGGTCAGACAGCTCTTGGCACTAAGTGCCAGACCGAAGGTGAGTGGATTGTCTGAGTTGCACCTTGCAGCTTTGCGATCATCTCCCAACACAATGCGTGCACTAATCGAGCACGGGATGGACGTGAACATGTGGATTCCAGGGCTGACAGAGCGCCAACTCGAGTTCCTCGGCCGTTTTTTGATGTCCGATGCGCAAGAGGAGTTTTCCAAGATTGCCCATCTGTTACACACCCCATTGGACTTTGCACTCGCAGCAACAGTTTATGTCTCGGATAAGGACCGCGAGTTGAACGCGGTGGTTCTCTTACACGCCGGGGCGAAATTAACTGGCGGCGAGTTGGTCCGGGCGATCAAGTTCAACAATGATGAGCTACTAAATTGTATCCTGGCACAGGAGCCCGATATTAACCAGCGTTGGTGCGGACTCACTGTATTGCAGGCCTGCCTGGACAGCGGTGCATTGGGGACGGCTGAGAAGCTGGTCCGTCGGGGCGCACGGCTGACGGGTGGAGAGGTTAGCGCTGCGTTTGAGAAGGGCACGCCTGAGTTTATCTCGACATTGCTCGCATTGGGAGGTAGCCTTGGCCGCAAGGGTGAATCAGCTCCAAGTCCACTGGCACGCGCGTGTGCGAAACAGAACTGGCCTGTTGTTGAGTGGGCCTTGCAGCAAAGGCTGGTGGACTATTCACCAGGAGCACTCTGTGCTACGGTATGTTTGACTCGATGGAAGAGTGATAGACGACTCGAGCAGATTAACCTTCTGCTTCATCACCGAACACGAGTCCTACACCACTACAACCCCATCTGGTCACTTCTTGAGGGCACCGCTGTGGGCTATGCAGCATTGTGTGATGAGGAGGACATCCTCGACCTCCTACTCCCCTTAGGAGATCTGGACAAATGCATTATCCCAATGAATTCAAATAATCTCGTCGCACTGCTCTCATGGGAATACGACTGGGTAACCGAACAGTACTCAAAGCTCGACTGGACAAAGCCAGGGCAACCGACTGTCTCGATTCTCGTCCCTGCCATTCTCAGCAGATGCTGGGAAATTGTCGGGCTCCTGCTCAAAAAAGGGTGCAAAGCAGACGGGTTCTCCCTTCTCGCGACGATTCGCTTCTTCGACAACGACCAGGTCACCCAGCTTCTGTCTAGTGGTGGCGCTCGAGCCGACACGCGCCTGAAAGACTTTGACTCTCCATTGCAGCTCGCCGCTCGCCTTGGCCGCGTCGAAATCGTCCGAACGCTCCTCGCCTATGGGGCAAACGTAAATGACCCACCTGCGGCAACAAAAACACACTGGTCTCTCCCCCGAACGGCCCTGCAAGCGGCCACCGAGACCGGCAGCCAGGAACTGATCGACCTCCTCCTCGAAGCCGGCGCTGACGTAAACGGCCCTCCGGCACCGGACGGCGGCGCGACGGCTCTGCAGCTTGCCGCGATAAAGGGCTATCTACCCATTGCACAACGTCTCCTCGACGCTGGTGCGCAAATAGATGCCAAGCGGGCCCGGGTGGCTGGCCGGACGGCCCTTGAGGGTGCGGCAGAACATGGGCGACTGGACATGGCGCAATTCCTGCTCGAGAAAGGAGCACGGACGTTTGATGAAGGGGCTTGCCAGTATCACCGGGCAATGGGGTTCGCGCGGAAGAAGGGACATCGTGCTGTCCTGCAACTGCTGGAGGACTGGGATCAAGGGGATATGGAATCTTTCTGGAGCGATTGGGATGGCCTGCTGGAGGAAAATTTCCAAGGATCAGATGCAGATGCGTACGACTCCGAGTAACAACTAGCTGTTTATTATTCGAGTCGAAATCCGTACAACGCCAAATGCGTCATGAATCCAACAACACCTTTTGTTTTAAGCGAGTTGACGCGCCGGTTAGTATCCTACTCCTATATGAATGCCTTGTTTTTGGACGTGCCTCATGCCCGGCATTTTGGCTTCGTTGTCCCAAATACCGTCCCATTAGAGTCATTGACATTGCTCCACGACGTCGCATCTCGTAGGCTGCATAAACCTCACAGCCGGCTTCATTTCTTGTAGCAGAGATTCTCGTCAAGGACGTTTACCGGGTGGGAGAAACTGATTTGTGACTGACCCGTGGTTGACTCCTAGCTGGAATTCATGGTTAGTGCCGCTGAAGGTTGCCCGAGACGCCATGGTATGGGTAAAAGGGGGCGAAATCGGGAATTGAAAATCAGGCGTCTGCATTGACTATTTATAGACGGCTGGCGTTACATTCATAGGTGCCAGCCAGCGCCTATTTGGAAGCATGAAAGCGCCATAGGCAAAAGAGGGCGGCCGCGAAGCCTGACCCCAGCGTCCTTGCGCCCGTGTCGATTGATATCAAGCTTGGTGCTTCTGTGCGGAGGGTACGGGATACGATGACATTTGCGACGAGGTTAGTGGAGATTTCGCAGGTACAGCCGCAGAAGAATGGCAAGAGTCAACGGAGGCTGTGTATAATTCATAACGCCAGAAAACTGGGACGGCATACAACACGCTCTTCTGCCTCATGGCCCGCCACTTCGAAACGCGCCAAGCCCCCGAGGGAACCGGCGCGCAGAATCTCACGGGGATGGCGAAGAAGCAGGCTACAACACAAGACTCCCTCCCTAAAATGAAGAGCGTCGCGGGCGGGGAGGGGCGGACGTATAGTGAGGCGAGGTTGTGGAATGCGGAGGGGAGGTACCTAACTCTACACGAGTTCAATTGCAGACTCCTGTTTTAAGTGCAAACGATCTTGCTAGCAGTCGTGGCTGGGTGAGACCCTTTTGACATGTAGAAGCTCTAGTAGTTTATGAACTACTTTGAGTCCTTGTGCTGTTGTGAGATCTACTTAACGTAGTATTATCCTTGGTTGGTTCACGAAACACAGCATTTATATAGCAGGGAGGAATGTGCAGGTGGCCATGGCTTCTTTGATTCCTTACTTATGGAGTGACAAAAATATTCTAGGGGCACTCTATCGAAGAGCACTACTGTTTGGTCTAGATCAAGCTTTAGTTCAGGGATATATTTTTGTTCGGGGTGTGGTAGTGCTTATTCTAGTGGTTGTTTGGTTTCCATTCGGTCCCTCCGCTAGCTCAGCGCCTGTTTCCTAGAGGATTAGGAGGCTGGCAGTCACTCTACCTGCAGTTGTTACTTCATTAAGCGTCCTGGCATCATGCTGTCTACTTGCACGCTTTATGTCTAGTTCAATTGCCGCAGAAGTCTGATCTCCTCGGGGCATTCGCATTCACGAATCGTGTGCGGGTTGTGATTAAATAAGGTTTATGAGTCTTCTATTCAAAACTATCTGGCCTAATCGTGCACTTTGATCTGCAGCCTGGCCATGACGGCCTTCAACTTATATTGGTCGACAACATGTGCCTCGTCCGAGATTGAGACCCGCTCGATAGCTAAGCCGGCCTGGTTCACTAGGGCATCCAGGCCATCCCCGCTCGAGTAGCTATAGAACCGAACGTACTTGGTCTTGAAGTCCAGCGAGAAAGGCACATCCTTTGGGATCACAACCACCTCGCCTGGCGTGACCTCGGTAGCCTCCGTCTCGTCATTGATCGCAATGTCGACCTTGCCGTCGAAGAAGATCAGGACGTCGTACACGGGGAACGACAGCTTCTGCTTGAAGACCGACGGGCCGTACGCTGTCGAGGTTTCAATGCACGAGATGAAGAATTTGCCAGAGCATTGCTTGGTGGTGATAAACGGCCTGGAGTGCACGCCTCCCAGCACCCATCGGGGGCCGCGGTTATACTTCAAAAAGTAAGGCTCTTCCCCATCAGGCAGGACCCAATCCTTTTCCGTCCAAGGTGAGGGTTCTGGGAGCTCCATTTCCACGGGGTACGAGTCATACTTGTGGTAGATTTCCGGGGGGGTATTCTTTGCGTTGAACTCGCGGTCGAAGTTGTCGAACTCAGGAAACATCAGGCCGGAGAAGTCCTGCTTCCAGGCACGGAAGCATCGACCCAGTCGGCGGGGTGGATGAGTGGGATGGTCTTGGTGATGGGGTCTAGTGGGGTTGGTTTATGGTTAGCTCCCTACACAGTTAGTATCAAATCATGACTATCAATGCGGGCAGTGACATACCGGTGAGGCCGTGGCAAAGTCTCCAGGTCCTAGAATACGGCTCGAGTCGCCACAGTAGACCTTCAAGCGACCTTCCATAACAAGGAAGCAATCGTGGGTCTTCTTGTAAGAGTGGAGGGGCTGGTCGGAAAGAGTGCCATCCCAGCAGAAGACGGAAATGGCGTTGTCAGTCTGCTTCTGCGTGGCATAGAATTGGAAGACCCCTTTGAAGCCTGGCATGGACTGGGTTTCGCCATCATGGCGATCCAGGAGGTAGGGGGCCGGGGCTTCGGGGGGGTATGTTAGGCCTTCGATGGGCATGGCGGTGGTGGATTGGAGTGGAAATTCGGTATATACTACAGTGCAATGGAAGGAAGATTATTTAAGAGGTGTTTGTATCGCGGTGATCCTCGGAACCGAAATTCGATGCTTCTATCATGGATCTTCGGAAGAATCTGCTGCTGATCCGCCGGATCCGAACATTTGACGGCACAACATCAGGCGTATCAGGATTTAGAATATGATGTGTCATGCGGATACCGTACTTGACCGCCTGCCGCCCGATTTTCGCCCACTAACACCCCTCAGAAATAAAGCTGTATCTCACCATACAAATAAAAAAATAAATTGATTTCTTGGTGTTGTACTATATAGTAATAAATAAAGCTATTTAATTAATTTTCTTATAATTAGAACCTCTATAAGAGCCTGATTTACCTGCCTAAGCGCATAATAATAGTTTAGACCTTATTAACTTCTAGGGAAGTACTAGGGGTATTATTCTTAACTACCTTAGATTTTTAACTTATAAAGGCTTTAGGGACCTTTATATAAGTCTTCTTAATATTTTAAATATTATTTTATAGCTATTTAGCTGCTTTCTTAGCAAGGTAGTTCTTTACTCTTTCTTACTACTTTTACTTTTTCTCTTATATTTTTAGTTCTCGGGCAGAGGCTATTATTTACCTTTATTCCTCTACTTTCTATGCTTTTTCTTCTTTTCCCTGTTACTTATAAAGCTTCTTTTTTTCTTTTATTACCTTAGTAGTCTGTATAGCCTCCTCCTTTATTATTAGAGTATCCCGAGCTTGCTATACCTTCCTAAAAAAATAAAAGACTATAAAACTATTTTCTAGTATCTTAAGCTAGAATACTAATAGCTTCTAGTACTCGCGCTTTTTTTTTTATTTAGAAATACCTGCTTAAGGCCCTTATAGTATAGCTTAAGTAGTATATTTTTTATTATAAAATAGTAAATAGTTAAGCTTAACTACTTAGCTACCTAGATACAAGTTTTTATATTCTCCTTACTTACTACCTTCCTAAAAAATCTCTTAATATATCTCTAGTTATCTGCTTATAGTACTAAGTTACCTAATTTATTAAAGGAAAGCCTTTTTTTCTCTACTTTTATAAAATACCTTAGAATAACTTCCGGATCCTAGGGCACTATCCTAGTAGTTTTTTATAAAGAAAAAATATTTTTTATTAATAGAGCCCTCTGCCAGCTTAGCTAGAAAAAATAAAAAAAGTCTTTTTTTATAATAATACAGAGATCTTAGGATTAGTATATAAAGACCTCTAGTTTATTACTATATATTATAAAAAGAAGTAAGAAGATCCTAATATCTAGAGACTATAAGGAATAAGTTAAATAAGGTAAATAAGTTATTAGAAAGATCTTATTCTCTAGGCAAAAGTTTATAAATTTTATAATAATATAAGATCTATAACTATCTAGAATAAGAAGCCTCTAGCGCCTTTTTACCTTCCCCTAAGTCTTTTTATTAAATATACCTTATACCTAGGCTAATCCAAGGTTATTATTAGTTTATCTAGACTTTAAAGGTGCTATAAAAATTATATATTCTTTAAAATTAAAATCCTGTAACCAGGTATTCTAAATCTTTCTAGATACTAACTAATAATTAAGCCCTAGAGGTAGTAAGGTCCTATTTATATAAATATAAGTAACAGTAATAATCTATTTATAATTCCTATTCTAAAGCTATTCCTTAAGCTTATCCCTTTTATATTTATACTTAAAAAAGACTCTTTTAGCCTTGCTTATTATTCTAATTAGAAAATTTTTCTTATTTATATTATACATGTTTTCTAGCTTAATTTTATATTCTTTTATTTTCCTAGAAAGCAGCTTAAAGTATAAGCTATATAAAAAAGTAGAATTAGCCCTTTTTTATTTAGTATTAATTATAATTATATACTTGTAGATAAGTATATCTTTATACTTAGTAATAAAGCGCTTAACCTAGTAATTCCCAGGCTATTTCTTACAGATTTCAAAGGCGAAATTCCGGATTATTCTGGATAAGTAATACAGGCCTTTCTTAGAAAGTATATTAATATATTTTATAAGAGTTTTAGCCTGCTAGTTATTAAGCAGCCTTAGGTTATTATACTACTCTTCCTTAGTACCCTATACACCTCTATAACGCCTTAATAGAGTTAACTAGTTAATACTATACTTTTAGGAAAAAAATAAATAATTAAGCTGTTTATTAGGGTTTAAGCTATTAATTTTATTTAGAACTATCTAAATTTAACTTATTTTAAATAAGATATAGTAGTTCAAAGTTTATATACAAAAGTCGGTGAGTACTAGTTTTCAGGCGCCAGGTGGGATCGGGCGGCAGGCGGTCAAGTACGGTAGACTTCAACCACTACCGTCGGTTACCGCCTGCCGATCGTTACCATCTAATGATCAATTTGTAGACTACTACTTCAAAACTCATCATTTTCAAAACACTATAATTTTATTAATATAGACTTAATTAAAGTAGTGCTTGAATATCTAGGACCTCTAAAGCCCAGGCTTTTATTTAACTATATGTTACGGAAGAACAGACCTCTCTGCATCTTCCTAACCCTGGTAACCTCTCGTAAGCTCGCAACACTTGACTTACTTACTTAATTCTTTTTCCTTAATAGCTTTCACGTCTAACTAGTATAAGGACTAGTCACGGTTAGGGTTAAGCTTAGTTAAAATAAGCAAGGCTAAGTATCTTATATATAGAATACTTGTAGAGTAGTTTATACGAGTATATTACTATTCTAAAGGTAACTCTAAGATAATAATTTGTATTAATCACGAAGAACAAGTAAGACTAGATATAATAGTAATAAGTGTCCTTAAATATCCTTCGTTCTAACTACTATCCTAACTACTAACCCCTGTAGTAGTTCTTATAATAATTCTTAGCAACTACCTTCCTAACTATTATACCCTATAGTAGTCCCTATAGTAGTCTTACGTAACCCATGGCTTACCTTAGCTCTCTTCTACCTATCTAGTAGCTTACTACTAAGGTATACCGGGCTGTCGTCCTAGGGCGACAGTCGTTATCTCTTAACTACTATCCTTCCCTAATAATAGTCCTTCTTTTAATAGCAGTTCTTCTTAAACTACTATCCTCTCCTAGTAGCGGTCCTTTATAGACTGCTGTCCTCCCAGGGTTCTTGTCCTTGCTAGACTACCGTCTCCCCGTAACTGCAGTCCTAACTAACCTGCTGTCTTTTCTTCCCAGCTATCCTAGCCAGAACAGCTGTCCCTGTTTCTGCCTTGCGACCCCGCCTTGCTGGGTTCTTAACACTATACTCTTATTATACAAAAGTTTAGGATTAACCGGCTAACCCTGTCAAGGCGCCATAAAAGTATTTAGGGCCCTAAGAATAAGTAGTATAAAAAACAGCAACTTCTTAACAGCTAATAAGAAAAGGAATTAGTAAAATAAATTAATTAACTAAGCAGGCGCGGTTTATTTATATTATATAAAATACTCTAGAATTATGCCTCTAATATCTATTAACAAGACCCTAGAATTTACTAGCCCAGGCGCTTTCTAGAGAGGTATAAAAATAAGCTTACCTATTAATATATAACTAGTATAAATACTATATAAAAAAAGGCTAATTTAGCTACTAATTACGCCTTATATTTTAAATTCCGGGCTAGAAAAATCTAGGAATATAATATTTAGCCCCAGGATATATATAATATAGATAAGAAAAGTTTTCTTATTAGAGTACTCTTAAAGGCCAAAAAAATCTTCTCTAAATAAGCTTATAAGAATAATAGGATTAAGCAGCGCCTTTAGGATAAGAATTAAGAATAAATAACTATAATTAATTATATTTATACTAATAAGACCTTTTTATCCCTAGGCCTTATTTACTAGATAGCCTTTAAGAATTTATAAGATAACTAGTTATAAAACTTTAATAAAAAATATTATAGCTATTTTTTTATATTATCTAAGACTAGATAAATTAATAATAATCTTAGATTTACATAGTTACGAGATATTTTTAATAAAAAAACTAAGAAAAAGGTATAACAGTACTAAAGGTTATTAATTCTAGATAGCTATAGCTTATACCTTATATTATAATTTATAAAGTTCTGCATAGCTAATAAGATTTATATAGCTACTTTTCTACCTTATTTAACTTATTCCCTGCAGCCCCTAGATATTAGAATCTTTGCGCCTCTCTTTAAGACATATAATAACTAACTAGAGTTATTTATATATAAATATTAAGGCCTAAGTAATATTATAAAAAGAGACTTTTTCTGCCTCTTCTAGCTTGTATAGGGAACAGCTTTATTAACTAAGAATATTAAAAGTATATAAAAATTAACTAGTTTAGTATCTTTTAATCCAGAGATAATTCTAAGGAAATTTTTTAAAAAAAAAGACTTATAGCTTTCCTCTAGTGCCTTTATATAATTAATACTATAAATAAAGGACTAGTAATAAATCAAACAGCTTCTTAGGAAGGTAGTAATAAAAATAAATAATAAGAAAACTAAGAAGTTAAGCTTAATTATCTATTATCTCTTTATAAAAAATATACTACTAAAGCTTTACTATAAAGGGCTTAAGATTATATTCCTAAATAAAAAAAAAGTAATAGTGTAGTAAGCCCCTAGACTTTAGCCTTAAGGCCCCTAAAAATAAGTATATTATCTTTTATTTCCCTAAGAAGATCTAGCGGGCGCGTACTATTATAAAAAAGAAAAATAAGGCTATATAAATTACTAAGGCCGCTAGGGAGGAGGAGAAACTATAAAGATAGCTTAGAAAAAAAAAGAATAAGTATATTAAAAAGCTAAAAAAAATAAAGAGGGCTAAATAGCGTTAACTACAGATATAAATAAAAGAGCAGAAAAAATAGTAGAAAAAAAAAGATTAATTAGTTAAGGAGGCAGCTAAATAGCTCTAAAATAATATCTAAACCACTAGATTAGCTACTAAGAAGGCCTCTAAGAAATTACTAACTAAGAAAAAACAAGATATTAAGCTACTAGTACCTTAGGAAGTTAAGGAGGTACCCCCCCTAATTAATAATTAAGGCAGGCAGATCTGCCTTTTAAAATATTTTAGGAACTTATAAAAAAGCACTATATAAGCTTTAAGTACTATATAATTAGAACACCAGACATTCGCTATATAATTTTATTTATATATAGTTAAGAAACTTTATTTAGTAAGGGGGGGTGCACTATAAAAATTGATCGTCAGATGGTACTGATCGGCAGGCGGTAAACGACGGTACCCACTGTACCCTGTCTTATTGTAGTTGTCCGTGGGCGCCTCCTGCTGGACCATTTCCCACATCCCATCGATCCTCGCTACAGCAGCCGCCGACAAGGGGCCTTGCCTCAGTGCCTCGAGAGTCTCCCTCAGCTGGGCAACGGTCCTCGCACCGACGATGATTGCGTCCCCACGATCAGTCCCTAAAGCACCTCCGAAGGCGGCCCACCGGTATGCCAGCGCTGCCCGAGACACACCCTCTGCCTCCGCGATTGCTCCCCACTCTCTCATTCCTTCCAACAGTGTCCCACGGAAATATATCTTGCGATACATAGCTGCAGCTGGATGGGTCGTAAAACGTGAGTTATTGTCTGAGCGGAGTGTATCCTCTGTGCCTTTTGCGCCCGTCATCATGTGTTCGAGGTTGGTGAACGACTTGGTAAGAAATCCGCCGGCAGCGGGGGAGTACGCAAAGAACTGGATGCCCAGCTCGAGAAGAACAGGGAAGAGGCTTTGCTCTATGTGTCGTGATATAGCATTGTAGTTCCCCTGATAGACCGAAGGCAGGACAAAGGAATGCTGTGCTTGGTATGCGTGAATCGCGCGCACTTGATCTGGTGTGAAGTTCGATAGTCCGAACTAGCGCAGAGCAGGGGTTAGTGCAGTGATCTAGAATTCACAGAAAGTGGTGATATACACGTTGAAACTTGCCGCCTTTGTACAGTACCTGGATCGCTTCCAGGGTCTCTTCAATCGAGGTCTCGGGGTCCGGGCAGTGCAGGTAATATATATCGACCTATTCGGATTGACCGATTGAGAACACTAATTATTAAGCAAGAACAAGGTAACATACAGATCGCACGCATAGTCGTACCAGACTCTCCTCCATCCCCGCAAGTATGCTGTCGCGGCTGAGGCTTCCAGGGGTCCATCCGGGTGCCTTGGTGTGGATGGTGAACTGCTGCGAAGGCCCCGAAGCTCCAAGTATCTCTTCACTTGCTGTCTGCAGGGAATAAGCTTCATAATCTGACTGAGGGTGACAAGAAACGAACGTAGGAGGCTGCCGTGTCAAGCGCGCTGACGCCGAATTCCTCACACAGGGCCCGGACTTGACTGAGGTCTTCTGGTGCGTACCCTGGAAAGGGCTCTGCGCCAACGATAATGTGTGCAGAGGTCATGGTAAGGATAGCTGACGGTTCACTACTTGACAATCACCCGAGACAACCTGGAAGACCTGTTATTTAAGCTGATCGGCTTTCTGCTGAATCCTAAGATTCGAACTACGTTACGTACTCCTGATAAGAATGGCCCTTTGCATTCGTGGTTATCTAGTGCATCCACTTTCAATAGTCAAGCTTTGTTTCAACTATCTATATAAAGAGATATATACAGACTGTCGCATGGTTGATTCCCTCCTGGTACTTGCTTATCGGCCTTGCTGAAAGACCCCGCTCAGAGAATCGTGCACACGGTCTTGAAGCTGCTAATCTTATCCTGCAGAGGGGTTCCCGCCATGTTGCGAATGCTGGTTTGCTGACAGGCCGTGTGGAAGGGCAGCTGATTTGTACAGCCCGAGTTCGCGTACAGGTACAAGCAGCAAGACCTGTCTCCGGCCGGGTTCTTGGGGTACCAGTGGAGAGAAGAGATCCTATCATTGATGGCGCTTGAAACGCCCATGCAGGGCGAGGTCCCGGGGTTGCCAGGACCAGATTTGGTAAACTGCTGCCCCCCATAGCCGGCCTCGGGGTAGAACCGGACACGCCAGGCGGCGGCGGCGGGGGTGAGGGCTAGAACAGCCGTTGCGAGAGCGAGGTTGAGCTTCATCGTGTGGGTGATTCTATTCGAGTCCGTTATTGAGTTTCTGTGGGATGGTTGTTCGTATTAGTCTGTTGCGTTACTTTGCTTCAGTTGTCCATTCGGTGGTTTGGTACTGACCTTTGCTCGTGGTTTCTGTGGCTTTGTTGCGTTGCTTGATGAGTTTCCAGCTTCCGCGGGTTGGGAGAGCTCTTTTATATCTTTCTCTTGCTGCTATTCCGCTCCTCGGGCTCTCCAAATAGTAAAGGTGCGCCAAGTGTACCACGAGGCGGGCTGTACAGTCAACGTTACATTATGTGAGGTAGGTTGCAAGTCAATAGATGAAGCCTGAGCAGTATACATCTGCACAAGACGGGTCGTGGGTATGTTCAGGTCCCAGGTACGACGGGGGCGCATCTAGCGTTGAAGTATACGGTCCACGTGCAAATATGGGTGGATGTCTGCACAGGCCGGGAGCGTTCAACGTCAGGCTCCTTGCATGACGGCAATGCCGTGAAGCTATTCGGGGGCAATTGTCTGTATTGTGGCGCAGGCAGAAGAATAGGTCTGGAGAGGCAGGTGATTTGAGACAGCCCAGCTTTGCCATGGATAGACTCGTATCCAGAGCAAAAGTGCTGACTGGCTCACTGGCCGTAGGATTGGTACGCCGAGAAGTACCCGATCTAGGACAAGAATCTAAATACTATGATCTCGCGTTTTGCATCCGTATGGGGCAGGAGGTTTAGATAGCTAGAACGCTCTCTGTAGGACTCATATTGGGGAGCAGCTTGGTATTGTATGAAACTACACACGTGTACTGCTGGTTGGATATCTGGACAAGCCAAGGACCCTGGCGGCGCACCTTTCGGTGGTGAAATACGGGGAACTGCAGGAACAGCGTGGGGTACTTCGTATTCGCATCTACTTCACCTCATCCTCTTGACTTTCTTCTTTGTACTGTCGAGGCAGATCGTCCTTATAGACATCGTACCGATAGGTACTCCCAACATGATCATCGGCAAGAAATCTCCTCCCTTTCCCATAGACCCGCTCTCGTGTAGTTAGGCTCTCGTCGCTCAGCTCCGCATAAAGCCCTCGTCGCCTCAACTCCGGCACCAGCAGCTCAACAACGTCTTCAAAGCTCTGCGGTGTGACCACAGAAACCAGATTGAACCCATCAATATCAGCCCTATCAATCCATCTCTCCATCACATCCGCAACAGTCTTTGGACTCCCTATGGCAAGTGGCGCAAGGCCTCCAATCGCCGCAAACTCAGATACCTTCCGTGGTGTCCACTTCTCACCCTCAGCCGAATTCACGAAAGAATCAAGATGTGTACGGATCTGAGATTGCCCTGCGTCCGCGGCGCTGAGCTCCTCATCTAACGGGACCTTGGACAGGTCGATTCCCGTAACTCCGCTAATATGCACCAGTCCGCCGACAACACTCGCATACTTCTTCGCGTCTTCGACCTTCTCGCGAGCCTCGTCATCTGTCCTTCCCAGAATCGGACAGAGACTAATAAACACCTTTAACGACCTCGGATCCCGCCCCTTCTCAGCCAGTGCAGCGCGCAACTTGGCGACCTTGGGCGCTGTCTGCGCGGGCGTATTCCCACCCACAAACGCCGCCTCTGCATGCGTTGAGGCAAAGTTCATTCCCGCCCCGGAAGTTCCCGCCTGGAAGAGGAAGGGGGTTCGTTGGGGCGAGGGAGGCACCATGTGCTTACTGGTCATCTTGTAGAACTGACCCTCGTGCTTGATGGTGCGGACAAGGGCTGGGTCTGCATAAATGTCGTTTTTAGCGTCACGGATTTCAGCCGCGGGGGACCAGGAGCCTTCCCAGAGTCTGCGATTTAGTTAGTGTGTTGCTGTAGAGGATGTGATTCCGATGGACGTACTTGTATAGGACACGTAGATACTCATCAGATCTCTTATAACGCAGGTCATGGTCTATTGCCTCGTCGAGCCCGATGGCTTGAAAGGCAGACTTTTTCCATCCTGTTACGATGTTCCAGCCGAATCGGCCGTTGGTTAGATGGTCTAATGTGGAAAATCGTCTTGCGAGGAGAAATGGTGGCTCATGCGATGTGGAGCTTGTGATGGCGAAGGAGAGTCTCTTTGTCACGGCTGCCATGGCTGCAACTGGCTATAGGATGGTCAGTCTAGGAACTTAGGCATGAGTATGTACGGAACGCACGATTGACGGGTCCAAGACGGGATACTGGGTGGCGCGTCGGACCGTTTCGTCTATACTTCCTCCATAGACATCGTATCCGCCTGAAGATTGTAAGTGGGAGGCTAAAGTCGATGGGGCATGCAGCATACCCAGGGTGTCAGCAAGGAAGAGAGCAAAGAAGCCTCCTTTCTCAAGGAGCTTAGCATAGTCGACCCAGAACGATATGTCGAATTTCTCTAGTCCTCTATCTGCAGGATTCTGTCGGTAGGTCAGAAAGCAAGAACGCCCAAACCGCTTTTGCTTTGAAGAAATACCTTCCACTGGCCAGGCGACAGCATTCCCGGCCCAAAGATGTCAAACGCATTGAGGAGAATCTTCTTCTTCCCAGCCTCTGGGTTGCTCGCATCTTGAGTATTGAGTAACGACATATTGCTGGCATGGATGTTGGCAGTCCGACAGCTGCTTAGTCCTACTTATGCGCGTAGATATAGACTACTACAGCAATGAGTTGGAGTATTGTCTGGATGGCGCAAAGCGGAGCTTATATGGCTCGATGATATAGTCATGTTAAGCAGGGTCCACCCTTGGAGTACTGATCCAGTCGCGGGGCTAATTGGTTCTCCGTGCTATGGCGCGAAAGCCATGTGGTTTTGGGGTACATTTGTTGGAGAGTTGGAGTAGATGTATGGTGCAAGTATGCGTGGCTCTGGCACCATCAGCGCGCCAAACAGGAAAATTGTCAAAGTCCGAGTCATGCTTTAGCTCAACGAGCCTAAGGATGGCCAATCTAGACGAAGGAGACATAATGGGAATATCGTATGATGGCCGCTTGGTCGAGGGTAGATCTCTCTAGTCAATTGCCGCTATAGCATGCTTTGGTACTACAGCGCCTCTTGCTAAGGCCGAATACATCCTTCAATAGGGCTCTACGAAATTGAGTGCTTACCGGCTCTTCGGCCCTTCGAAAACTCTTTCGGCGATATGAGGCTTCCAAGCGTTGGTCGGCGGTGGTGTCATATCCTGCCATAGCAGCTAACGCTTGCGTGCTTAGTGGCATCTCCAAGTCGGACGCTCTTGCAGTATAAATCATCGGAGCTCTCGTCAATCCTTGTCTGGCGACAAGCTCTTCTCAGTTCCGTCAAAGATGGCAACTGTCAAAAGTGGTTTGTCCGAGACTATCGCTCCAACGGAGAACAGCTCCATCGAGCAAGATGTCGATTTCTCGACAAACAAAAACGAAAACTTCTGGATCAGACTCATGACCTCGGTCGGATGGTACTCGTCTGACATGCCGAGCTCGGAGAAACTCCTAGTCTTGAAGCTTGATCTGAGCATTCTGGTCTTTGGCTGTCTGTCGTTCTTCACCAAGTACCTTGACCAGCAATCTCTCACCAACGCCTATGTCAGGTATTCTTCCTTGCTCCTCTTGAGATGCATATATTAATTTCTTTCAGTGGTATGAGGGAAGAAATCGGCATGTTCGGAAACGAACTTAACTACATCACCGCGACATTCTGGGCTTCATACTGCGGTGCCATGATCCCCGCTTGCTACTTTCTGACCAGGTATCGCGCCAACGTCATTCTCCCGGCTCTGGAGCTTGGCTGGGGATTGGCTACCTTCGGCCTTGCCTGGGTGAAGAATGTTGAGGCAATTTATGCAATGAGATTCTTCGTCGGGCTGTTCGAGTGCTGTTCGTTCACCGGCACGATCTACATCATGGGCTCGTGGTACAAACCCCACGAAATCGGCCGGAGAATCGCCCTGTTTTTTATCGCCAGTCCGGGAGGTACGATGTTTGCGGGATACCTGCAGGCAGCGGCCTACACGAATCTGAACGGGGTTCATGGGTTATCTGGTTGGAGGTATGCTTCCCACCTCGACAGTGACAACTGATTACTGATTTGATCCAGGTGGCTGTTTATTATCGACGCAATCATCACTCTGGGTATCGCCGTCATGTACGTACTACTGGTCTCCTAGCACCACACCGAGTTAACCTGGTCAGCGGCTTCATCATCTTCCCCGACATTCCCTCTCGGAAAAAGCCTCTAACCCTCACCCCAACCGAGCACGCCCTCGCGCAAAAGCGCCTCGAAGGGCTAACCGCGCCACCTCAACTACAGCTCTCAAGAAGCATCTTCAAGCGTGTGCTCGGCCGCTGGCACTTCTACGCCTTCGTTACCCTCTGGACAATTCTAGACCTGAATATCCTGCCCTCCGGTCAACCATTCTCGTTATACCTGAAATCATACCCGGACCGCTACTCCATCGTGCAGGTCAACACGCTACCAACGGTCGTTTCGGCAATCAATATCGTCAGCGCGCTGCTCGCAGGCGTTGCCGCGGATAAACTGGGCAAGTTCTGGATTCCGGCATTAGCTACAACAGTCCCTGTGCTTATCGGGATGATCCTGCTGAATGTGTGGAATATTGGATTCGGTGGACGAATGGCCGCGTTCATGCTCACGGGGTTTATGGCTCGTATGTTTCCTCTGACTAGTTGTCCTCGTTCACTACTAACTGTTGTAGCGATGTCACCCATGTCCATGGGCTGGGCAACAGTCATAATGGCCAATGATGCTGAGGAGCGAGCTGTTGTCACCGCTAGCATGAATGCTATCGGGCAGGGAATCATGGCCGGCGCTCAGGTCGCGCTCTTTCCGGCTACTGGCGCGCCCAGGTGGATCAAGGGCTTCAGGAGTACGCTTGGATCAACGGTTGTGCAGTTTGCGGTTATCCTGGCAATTCTATATCTAAGCAAACGGGATGAGAGGAGAGAGAAGGCTAAGGAGAAGGGTGAGGGTGATGTGGAGTATAGAGGTGAGGGAGTGCGGACGGTTGGAGATGGGAAGGAGTAAACGGAGGATAAGTATGAACGAGGATTTAGAAGAAACACTACTTAAATACAATTGCTACCGGAAAATAAAGGGATCCTTGTGGCCGTACCTGTATATCTCATGCATGAAACCTAACCCAGCACACGATCAATCAACCCCTTGACCAAATATACATACTCCTTTGTCTACGATCAAGTTAGTCGCCAATCTCTCCATTGGTATAGCATAGGGAAGCTCACCATAAGCGTAAAGTGATTCGCCCCCTCCGCCTTGACGACTTCAAACTCTGCCCCCGGACAGACAGTCTCCCACCCATCAGGTCCGAAATCCGTCCGCTTCTGTACCATAAAATGCATCCCCTTCATCTTCGGTGCCTCCTTCTCATCCATAACAGTCTCACCAGCCCAGATAATACCCACCTTGGGCATACGATGCGTCTTCATCGGCGCAACCCTATAGTCAAGCATGACATCCACCGTAGCTTGGAAATGCGGGATGAGATATGGCGGCGGCTGCGCGGCGCCGTCTGTCGTTCCACCAGGCTGGTTCGCAAAGAGTCCCATGTTGTTACAGTATTCGTAGAACGAGGTTGGGAGTTTCTCCATGACCTGCGGGACCGGCGCGTCGATGATGATTAGCGAGTGTACTTCCTCACCCATGTTGACCAACGCTTCAGCGGTGACATAGGCAAAGGCCCCGCCGGAGGACCACCCGCCGAGATGGTAGGGCCCGGTTGGCTGTCGGCGTTTAATCTCGGTGCAGAAACTCTGGATGAGGGCTTGGTGGGTGCAGATCATGTTCTCTGGGTCTCGGGCATAGGGGCAGTTCAAGCCGACGATGGCTACGTCCGATTGCAGGCGCGGAATGGTGATATATGAAGAGGCAGAGCCGCCGCCGTCGGGAAGCACGAAGAGGATCTGTTGTGCCATTCTGGGGAGACCCTGGAGGATTACGGAGGTTGTTGGGCGGCATTCGGAAACACGTTTGATCGGTGGACTGTTTGCTGTGTCATAGTCCTCTTCCGCAGGTGTTGACGAGGTACTTTCTTCGCTGTCGTCTTTGGAGCTGGGAGGGGAGGTGGTGCTGCTGCCGCTCGCCGCTCCGAAGAACTCCTGGAGCCGTGCAACCGTTGGAACTTCCTCGAAGAGGTTGAAGGAGGAGTCGAGGGTCAGTCCGAGGTCCTCGCGGAATCTGCTGGTAATGACCATCGAGCTGAGCGAGTCAATGCCAATGTCGGCAAAGACGGTCTCGGTTGTTAGTTCATCGAGGGCGACGCCACTCTCATCAGAGACGATCTTTAGTGCTGCATTGAAGGTCTCATCTCTATCAGCAGCACCCGCATCAGCATTCCGAACCTTGACCCAATGCTCGGAGGTCTCAACCGGACCAGACGGGGCACTGAAACCCGGTGCAAGCTCATCATTTGGAACATGCGCCTCATGCTCTTCGGTTTCCTCGGCCTCTTCATCTGAGCCGGAGAGAAATACCTTAAGCGCCTTCACAGTCGGACAGTCAATAAACAAGGAGAACTCGGCACTCAGCTCGAGCCCTAGATCCTCGCGCAGTCTACTTCCGATGACCATGGAGCTAAGCGAGTCGATACCCATATCAGCAAAATTGCTCTCCTCCGTCAGCTCCTCCAGAGCAACGCCGCTCTCTTCGGAGATGACATTCAGCACAGCTTGAATTCTCCCTGGGTTGGACGGGACCTTTCGCTGCACCGATCTTGTGGCCAAGGGAGTGGTTGCTGGTTGCGAAACTGTAACCTTTACCGATGGCTGAGATGTTCTCGCAGGGGTAGGAGCAGAGTCAGCTAGAGCACGCTGAGTCTGCGGCTTCACAGAGGTCTTCCCTCCATTTGCCCGCGCAGCCTTATCAGAGGCTTGCTGCAAGACCATTCTCAAACCCCTGCGCGGAACAGATCGTAGCTATAATATGTCAGTTCCCTGAAGGATCAATCACGCAAGAAACACCCACTGAAAGTCCCTTAAAGAATGCCACAACATCATTCCCATCCAGCACAATCGTGTCCCCATGCACCAGATCCCCGGTCTTCTCCCTCTCCATCTTTGTATAAACCTCATAGCTCTTCCCCTTGACAAGCGGGCGATATATCTGGAACGACTCCCAGCCATGGTTGACAAACACCTCCTGCTGGATATCCGTATTATCATTCGCGTTCATCGCAAATCCAGCCACCTGCGTGATTGCATCGACGTATGCCGGATGCGCCGCGAAAGACCCCTCACTCTGCGCAGCTGAAAATTCCATCGTTGACACGGCTTTATTGTCTGCCTCATTTAGGATCAGGTGGTCGAGAAGCTTGTAGTCCGGATGGAAGGATGCCATGCTGCTCATCAGCTTGTATCCGCTCTTTTTCGTGTATCGGACGAATTCGCCTCGTTGGAGACCCTTGCGCAATGCTTCAATAGAGGATTTATACTCAGATACTCTTTTCTGCAGAGACTTGAGCTGCGCGTCGCTGGTGAACCGGACAGTACATGTTGCGTGCTCGGTGTCCAGTTTGCCGTCGGCAAAGTACGTCGCGAATTTGATCTTCGCGCTGCGGGTTGTCGCTGCGGCCTTGGGTGGCCAGGTCATTGTGAGCGTTGTGCGCAGCAGCTGAGGTGACTTGCCGTGGGGATTGAGGGCTTTGTCGACGACTAGGTCAGCTACATCTACCACGCCGTCCATAGCCCCGGGATGACTAGCGCGGAGACGATTCATCGAATACCTTCCGACCTGGAGAGCAATATCTGCGTAGAAGGAAGGTGTGCAAAGTGGGATACCATCTACCAGGTGGCCCTGTGCGATCTGGTTCACGTCTTTACGAGTGATGTCTGTCTCCACGACTAGGGTCGCCCCCAGTGGCTCGGTCTTTTCTTCCACGACCCGGTGGACGGTGGTCGTTGCTGTGATCTCGGGGTAGGCTTCTTTCGTCGCGTCTTGCTTTGAAGGACGCTTGACGGCAGCGACAGCATTATTCTCCTTCGGCAGCTGGTAGTCGCTTGTTGCCGTTTCCTTGCCCGGTGTTGCGCAGTTGCAGTGGATCTCGTGTCGGTGGAGACACCACTCGCCTTTGTAGGGAATGAAGTACTCCTTTAGATCCCAGCCGTAGTCTGGTAGTTCAATAACTCTCTTGGTTGCCTCAAATGGCTCGTGGTACGCGCCCCAGTTGATGTCGAGGCCTCGAGCGTAGAGCGTGCTCAGGAGTGTTGTCAAACTCTTCCACACGTCGAGATTTGGACCAAGGATTGGCAGCGTGGAGCTGTTGTCCCTGTTGAGTGTCATCTTGACCATTCCACCCAGCAACGCCTTTGGTCCGAGATCCATAACCACCGTGCGGTCGGTGATGATTTGTTGGTCGCGTGCGAGGCGGAGGACATCAACCATGTTGACTGCCTCGCGGCAGTGGCGAGCGAGATAGTCTGGGTTTATCACGGCCTCGTTCTCTATCGATTTGACCAGGAGTGGTGAGAGCACAGGTATCCGAGGAGCATGGAACGTCACACCTCGTGCGAAATTTCGGAATTCGTCGAGAATAGGCTCTACCTGGGCAGAGTGGAATGCGAATGGGAGTTTCAGCAGAGTACCTTTAATACCCGGGCCTGAGAATGTATGCTGAAGACTGGTAATCTCCTCCAGCGGACCACTGAGAACGGTATCATTCGGGCCATTATGGCATGCGATCTCACAGGTTGAGTCGGCTAGGAGGTCGGCCAACGATGCTGGCGAGGCACGAAGAGCAAGCATTGCATGTGTCCCGCGCTGGCATCGCTCCTGGAGTAGTTCCGCTCTCTTTCCCACGAGATACAGTGTATCGGTGGCCGACAGCACGCCAGCGAGATACAACGCCGCGTACTCTCCCAAACTATGCCCGACGACCGCACTGGGCTTCAACCCAAAAGAATCAAGAAGGTTGCCCAGTGCCATCTCAAGACCAACAAGTGATAGTTGCACAACCACCGGTAACAGATCCTCCATGCTATCCCCGACTGGCTCGGCAGTATACACACCTAGAAAGCTCGGGAAGCCATAGCTCTGACCCAGCCGATCGAATCGTTCAAGGTCAGACCGGAAGCTGGGGTAGGTATCATACAGTTGCCGGCCCATCCCCGTGTATTGAGACCCCTGTCCACTGCATGCAAGGACGATATTCGGCTTTGTTTTGGGCCGGTTGATTCCATCGCCTCGTTCGATTGCGCTCTCTAGCTTTTGTAGGATTTCCTCAATGCTTCCTCCGGTAACGCTGACGCGGTGAAGGTGATGCCATCTCCGCGCCGCGGTCGTGTATGATAGTTGTCCGGGGTTGATATCAGGTATTCTCTTGATATGATCTCGTAATCTTTCAAGATTCGTCTTGAGGGACTTCCCCACATGGCCAGCAACAGTAACAACATGACTTGTTCTGGGATCAGTCGTAGCCGGAGCAGCTCTAACCGGCGCATCCTCAACCAAAACAGCCGTGTTCCCACCCGCAGCACTGAAATTGTTAATCAACACCCTCCTCGGGGTATCAGTTCTTGGCCACGCCTTTGGCTCAAACGCAATATGCACATTCCGAGCCGGAAGATCCGGGTAATTACGGTTAATCCGACTGCCAGGCTTGATCCCGCAGTGTGGCGGAATCGTATTGTGCTTCATCATCAGCAGGACCTTGATCAGACTCGTTACTCCAGACACACCCTCGCCGTGTCCAATATTTGCTTTCGCGGAGCCAACGTACAGCGGCTTGTCTTTTGGCCGGAAGGTCTCGGTTGGCGCGAAAAGGGAGAGCACGGATTCCATCTCCACTGCGTCTCCGACTTGGGTGCCCGTCCCGTGCATCTCGATGTAGCTGAGGTCGTGCGGGCTAATCCCGGCTGTGCTTAGGACTGCAGACATGTTGTCGATCTGCGCGGGTGTGAAGGGTCGCGTCATCGAGTCAGACATGGAGGAGTGGTTGGTCTTGATGTCAAGGATTGTGCCGAGGATTGGGTCGTTGTCGGCGAGGGCGTCCTCGAGGCGTTTGATAAATACTGTGCCTACACCCTCGGCGCGGCAGTATCCATCCGCTGCATCGTCAAAGGCCTTGCAGTTTCCTGTCCGGGATAGGAAGAAACCCTTGTCTAAGCCGGTGTGTCCATCCGGGGTGAAGATCATATTCGTACCCCCTGCCACTGCAGTGTCACAATCCCCACGCCAGAGCGAGTTACACGCGAGGTGGATAGCTGCCAGGCTAGAGGAACACGCCGTGTCGTTGCTATAGCTGGGTCCCGAAAATTCGAAACAGAAATTGATCCTTCCCGGAATAAATCCTCTATTGCCGCCTGTGATGAAGTATGTATCGATATTCTGCGCTGTATTCGTCTCCATCCAGTCGTTGCTCGTAACTCCATGGAAGACTCCAATCCGATTGCGCTGCGTAGATGGCGTCGTATCAGCCACGATGCCACCCCTCTCCATCGCCTCGTACGTCGACATCAGAGCCATCCGCTGCGCCGGGTCCATCTGCGGCGCCTCCTTGGGCGAGATGCTAAAGAAGCGAGGATCAAATTCACCAGCGAAATCAAGCCAGCACCCCCAGCGTGTGGCTCCCTTGTTGTGTGCTTTGCCGCTGGGATCAACGTGAGTCTTTACGTCCCACCGGCGGAGCGGGACCTCCTTGCATACGTCGAGACCTTTGTACAGCAGATCCCAGAAGGAATCGGTGGATTGGGCTTCTGGGAATCGGCCGGACATGGAGACGATTGCAAGTTTGCTTCTATTGGAGCCTGGGCGGTGGCTAAATCTTTCTGGGATCTTTTCTGGTGCACTCGCAGCATCGGTGACCTTGATTCCTTCTGCAACTAGCGCTGCTGAAAGGCTCTTGGTGAGTACCGTCGTGAAAGGGAGTATCGAAATCGAGCTACCTCCACTACGGGCTTTGAGCAGCCGGGGGAGCTCAGTCTCGGTCAGTTCCCATTTGATTGGGTCAATTAGACACTGCGATAGGGCGAGGTGGAGAAGGTCACGGTAGTTGCGTACCCAGACTAGCTTCCCTGTGACTGATGATAGGAATGGGATCTTTGCTCCATAGGTGGACCAGGTCTTTTCGTCTGTTGCGGTAAGAATCTTGTCGACGTCTTTTGAGCAGAAGATCTGGGAATTGTGCGCTGGGACGTAGATTGGAATAGCCATCCACCGTTTGCCAGTCTTGAATGGAGCTTCAGTAGAGAGTTGGGCCAGTACGTCGGGGCTTCCGCTGATTGTTGTTGTTTTGGATGATGTTGCTGTGATCCAGGGGCGGCGGGTATTTGGCAGAGCCTAAGAACAAGGTATGTTAGTAGATACTCAATTTCCGATGCCAGCGATACCTACGTGTTTGGCGCTGAATGTGTCGAGTGCACTCCTAGCTGCATCTGGCTGAACATCCGATACCACCGACCACGATTGGGTGCGGTTGGCCTCCGATATCTCGAGACGGTCACGCACCTCCTGTGCACAGAGACCAAGACGAAAAGCCACAAGCACCGTTTGCACCGCAAGAGGTAGAAGTTCAGACAGCGAGGTACTGCAGCTAATCGCCGCAGCGGCCAGAGACCCCGTACACACGCCGAGGACATAGCTATCGTTAGAGCGAGGGTAAGCCACAGTCGGGTCATCGAAGCGGTGCATGAATGAACCGAGTTGCGTTATACACGAGAGGGCCGTCTGAAAGGCCGAAGGCAATTTCCCATCAGCGTACTTCTGCACAATTTCTGCTAGTGATGCTGTTCGGGATTGCTTGTGCTCCTTCGGCGGGAGGCTCTGGATCATCTGAGCACGCACGACATAGTGGGACTGGTCAAGGAAAGCTGTCAGGATGGGGTTGTTCCGGACGGTAAGGAGGTCTCGTAGTTCTGGGACAAAGTCGTAAGTTTGGTCTCCGAATAGGAAGAGTCGTGTGGACTCGGTTTGGACTGCCATTGTGCTGGGAAGTGTAAAGGAGAGGAAGGACAGGACTGCGTCATCAACGCAGCAGCCTCCTCTGGACACGCCAGTCTATTTCTACTGTGTCGCATGGTGGACAGGAACCGTGCCGACCTGCCTAGGGGTCGCTGACCGTGGCAGTGGCAGTGTCCGTTGCGGAAGCCGACGGTGAATGGAAACCCTTTCCCGACTGCAGGACAGCGCTTCGTTCAGCGGGAATTAGGGCTTGTCAAGCTAAGCTTGCATTGGTCCTTGAGATAAAGGCTTGGCTTTCCGTTCCTGCACCTCCTTCTGTATGGATGGCCTGATACCTCCGGATCGCAATCCCACTACAACATTACGCTAGGACTTTGTACTTTACTGTTCCAGGATATACTACAGTACAGAGTCAACGCTGTGGTAGTTACGTCAGTGTTCTGCTTTTACAATGTGCGGTATACAGGACTGCCGTTGATCGCCGGATATACCCGTGGCGTTTATGCCTTCTCGTCGGTGCTTGATAGAGGGAAAGGTGAACTCGATATAGGACAATTGTTCATCCGCGATGTGCTAGATACAAATGACCGAATCTACTGTAACTCTTTTGCCATTCTGAAATCTAGTGGCTTCCATTATCGGCGAGCGAGGTATGCGTGAAGGTGAACCATGGTCAGGCTACTGATGGCATAGTATAAAGATGTCCCTCACAAACCTCCTGCCCGAACAGTCGTCCCTCATGCCCGACGGAGTATCTCGATAGTCTCAGATGAGACAGCGCGCAGTCTTTTGCGCAGATCATCTTCGAGATTTGCAAGGGTATTCGATGACAGTGGCATCGTAGCAGGGGTCGAAGCCGCACTCATCGTCAATTGCTCACTTCCAGAGTCAAATACAACACTGGAGACTGAGCTAGAACTCGAGCTGCCGGTACACCTCCTCCCATTAGATCCATTTCTCAAGGTTTCCAGTCGACGGCCAAGCATGGTAACTAGACGTTGAACTCGATGCAGCTCACTAAGCACAAGCTGGGCAGCCATTCGGCTTTGGTGGGGGCCGTCGATACAATAGCTTCCAACGACCGTAGGGAGGTGCAAGACCTCTTCTTCCCATGACGACGCAGGCTGGTGACAGCTCCCGAGGCTGGATGGACGACCGCGAGCAACAGCTACATACCAGCCCATCGCCTTGGAAACGATGAGGGACACAATGGTCGCGATGTAAGGATCCTCCGCACAGCGGCACTCCAGCACGGTTTGAACAGTAGTGAGGGTCGCCTTGTTATCTGCAATCACTGAATCAATCGTCAAAAGCTTGGGCGCTTGCGAGTCGACGCCCGGCCGGGAACAGCCGTGTGCGGCGTTGGGAAACAGACGCATGAGGGCGTCTAAACATATTGCCAAACAGCATGAAGGTGCTCGTGCTGGTGGCAGTGGTGGGACCTCAAAGTCTGGAATGAGCGAGGGGGTATCGGTGACCGACAGTTCGTCTAGTCCATGGCCTTGCAATGAAGAATGTACGTCACCCGCGTCCTCGGGACCCGTAGGGGATAGGGAAGCGAGCAACTGTTCGAAATTGGTGTTCAGGTTGAGTAGGGAGGAGATCTCTGTAGAGCTCGTGGCATTTGGGGAAAGGATCGAGCTCCATATGTCGGGTTCATTGGGAGGCGATGGTCTGGCGGTGCTCGGCGGCGTGTTGGGCGTAGCTGGGGGCGGGCTCTGTTGTGCAGAAGTGCCATGACATGTTGGGCAGAGTGATGGAGCAGCTTTCGTCGCGGTTGTGGTTGCCGTCGCTGGTGGTTGAGCAGTGGATGGTCTCTCAACCCCAATCACTCGGATGCGACCAGTCCGTCGGGACACCATGTACTCGCACGGAAGGCCGCGGCGAACGCACCGAGCACAAATCGGCTTTTCCTTGTCACATTTCACCTTGGATCGGGAGCAGGATATGCAGCTCTCACGCAGTTTCCGGGTCCCCTGCCTCCCCGGGCTGGCAGCATGCGTCACCTGCGGGGGGATTGCGGCAGTGGACTCCATCGGTAGTCATGAGCGGTGGATCTATTCAACCCAGGCTGTTGGGACGAAGATAGCGTGCGAAACTTGACCGCCGTCGCATAGTGATATATACTGCACTTTGTCGCACCGGTTATAAATTCCAACAGCTGGGCTGTATCTGGCCAAGGCGCGATCGGTGCAACAATCTATGCTGCTCCGAGCTGCATTCTGCATTCGATTAGGGGGTCTTGGTAGTTGGAGACAGATGGCCTGGCTTCCAAGGTTACAGGGGGGGGTACCGGGCTTGAGTTCTAGGGTTACAAGGAAGGAAGCTGCAATGCTTCTAAGATGTCGGCGCCGGCAGACACCATCATCGTCGGCTTCGAGACTCAGACACACTGAGACCGACTAGATATATTGAGTCACATCTACCAGTGTGTCATGATCGGCCATGTCTAGTGTATTCACGGAATGGCTGCTCGACCGTCTCACTTTTTGCAGCAGCTCGCGTTGCAGGTAAGTGCTATACTCATTGGATACAGAGGCCGCTGCTAATGGCTATAGATGCAAGTGGTGGCCGGCCTCCAGTGGCTCTGTGAATTCCAGGTGCTGGCTTGCATACCCCTCGACGGCACGGCAACCTTCGATGAAGTTGCCGGTATCAGCAACGTGGCTGTGGGTCAGTTGCAACGCGTGGTTCGCCTTATGGCGACAGCAGACTTTCTAGCTGAGCCTACGAGCGGACAAATCGCCCACACGCCGTTGTCAGCTTCCTTCGTGACGGAGCCAGACTTATTGGACGCGGGTCTCTTTCTCGCCCAAACCGCGGGTCCGGCGGCCTTGAGGATGTCCATGTCCCAATCGATCACCGAGCCTACTCTGCACGATCGGAGGTGGCCCAGCGTCGGCGTGGAGGCCCAGCCCAAAGCCCAGCGTCAGCTCGCGGCTTATTTACGATACGCGATTCTCGATGAAGCCTCTGCCATTGACGATGTGCTCCAAAAGATAGAATGGGGCAATCTAGGCGCGACAACAGTGGTGGATGTAAGTCCACGACGCGGCCAATCACCGTTTCTAGCAGCTAGGTACCTACCGAGATCATACGATTGACTTGGCGATAACTAGGTCCACCCGCCCTCAGCAACTACAGTGGCCACTCTCGCTGCACTTGCTCCTGGCTTACAATTTGTGGTACAACTCGTGAGCGGACAGGAGGACCATTCCTGGATCATCTCGAGTCTGCCCTCATCGATCAGTGGCCAAATATCGGTGCAGTCTAGAGCATCCTCAGCTGTCCAGACCTTTGCTGGGCCGGCTGTCTACATTCTACGCATTCCGTCCCCGTCTGCGATCCGACCATGGGCGTCCATACGTAATCAGACCGTCTTGGAGGTGCAAGCACATCTCCCGGCTCTGCGCATGCAGTCTAGCTCCCAGCTAATAGTTGCTTCACCGGTTCTACCTACCGCAGGGGGCATTGATCCAGAGGTGGAGGCGAATATGCGGCTGCACGACTTGACGCTCCTCCAGTTGTCAGACGAACACCAACCCAACACCGCTGAGATCCTAGAGCTGATAACGGGGGTCACCGATGGAACAGGCAGACTGGCGTTGGTCAGGGAAATCCAGACCCCAACCAGCGCAGCAATCGCACTCGAGATGCGATACCAGTTACTAGATTTGCAAATGCGTTAAAATTGTTGGGTGCTCACGGTTTCACGGCATGTCCTTACTCGGACCTACGCTTAGTCGCATGCCAGAACCGTATGATCCGAGCCAAGATTCCAGCCAAATCTAACAATCATGTCTTTTCCCTCAGCTTATCTCTACGGAGTCTTGGTCCAGGCCCTTTCAGCCGCATCTACACCGAGACCAATGTACGCCTTCATGCAAGTAGACGGTCCGATGCCGAGCGGCATGGGAATCCCACGCCGATAGTCGAGTACACCATAGAACAGCGCTTATTCTTTGCGAGCAACGCTCTCCCTGATTCGCTAGAATTTGACCCTCGAGGAGCTTGTATATTAAGTTCTGCAGGGACTGTACAGCTAGCTGGGTTTTGTCGGAGTTGAGCATCATGCCACAATCGGAGCCCACCATTAAGAACTACTACAAAGACACCGATCGATCTGAATACACCCCCGGCGGTCAGATGCAGCTTGAATATGATCCAAAGAATTGACAGTCATGCAAAGATCTCTCCTTCTTGAACTCGCTTGTCAAAACTGGATATCGTATCCAACCCCACTCCCCTCCTCACACACCTCCTTATGCAGCACATGCAGCCTGCTCTCATCAGCATCTACCTTTTATTGCATGTAGCACGTAGAGGAGCTCATACTCATCATGACTCGGATGTTTGAACATGGCACCTAGCGCCTCTATGGACTCAACAACAATGACAACGCCCATGTTGAACCCCTTGGCCCGTTCCGCCATCCCTTCAAGGGGTGGTCCGGCGTGCAGGGAGATCAGCCCCGGGACTTTCCCGACCATCGCTTCAGCGACATCTTGCCATCGCTTGACGCGTACTGGGTCAGCGTCTGGTTTCAGCTTAAAGAGAACTGAATGAGTTTAGTATTGGTGTCATTGCGGGGTTTGGATACGGGATGGGGATGTGGTTTTGACGTACCGATATGGTATATGGGCATCTTCGATGGGTGCTTGCTTGCTAGTAGGATAGTGGTTCTTGGGTCATGCTTGGGCAGGAACACACTGTAGTACTCTACTGCGGCGCAGACGTTCAACTCGGTAAGCGAGTTGAAGTGCATCTACCTAGCTCGGGGAGCGAGACATGGTTGCAGCCATGGCTCGGTGGACGAACAGGCATTCGACCATATGAGATAGTAGAGGAGACGTATTGCGAATATGGCCTTGTCCATGGAGCTGGCAAAGTGCGTCTCTACTGTCCTTTTGGGCTGCTTGAAGGCACAGTATAGTCCCGGAAGAAATAGCTGCTCAGATGTAGTCGATATATGTTCCCCTCTGCTCGGATATATATTTCTGCTTCTGTAGGTCTCTGGGAACAGCAACGCGTCATTATACAACCAGTCAACTATAGATAACTGTATAATAGAAGTGTATTAATGCATATCGTTCTGTAGATGGAGCATCGAGTGCCACTCCATCTTCTTCTTGTTGTTGTTGTTGTTGTTGTTGTTGTTGTTGTTGTTGTGGACGCGACGCGACGCGTGGGCGGCTGCTTCCACCCCCAGAGCAACGGCCACCACCGCATCATCTCCGTAACTCCAGCTCACCTGCATCTTCTCCAACCCTGCCTTCTGAGCTGCAATGAATGCATCGCCATGCAGCTGTCACCGTCAGTCGATATCTCACCAGATGCTTGGACTGTACCTACCACAACCAGCGGCGCCCCCCGAGTCCGCACAATCTCAATCTCCTTCATCGCCGCCCCGCCTCCTTTCGATTCAGTCCCCAAGCACTTGAAGACCGCCTCCTTTGCAGCCCAGCCGCTGGCGACAGCGGATCGGAAGTCTCGATGTTTATGCAAAGACTCGAGTTCCCTCGTGGTGTAGTTCCGCTCTAGGAAGATTGCATTCTCGTGGGCGCAGAATGAGCTGAGACTTACCGTGTCGACACCGACGGTCGACGGATGACCGTCGGTGTGCTTAGGGGAAGTAAGGGATTCATTTTTCCTCGTGCTATGTTCAACTTGAGCTGATATCCTCGTGACGTGATAGGTTCCAGTCGAAGCATCCCGCCGAATACGCGCCGAGGGGTTCAACAAAATCGAATGCATCTCCGCAGGCTCAAATGGAGGATGTGATTGCACTCGAACGATGCGATTCTCCATCATCGCACGAATAAAAGCCCGTTCAGCCCGAGAGGTCCTCCGCTGGACTCGCTCTTTGTACGCATCAAACTCCCCACGAGACTGCAGAGCGAAGAAATATCTCGGATGCACGCCGACCATCTGCGCCTCTTTTTGCCCGAAACCACAGGAGTTCAGGAGGAAGGACTTGATACCGGTGGCTTGAACAGATTGTGTGGGGAAACAGAGGTGGTCGAATGCTTGAAGTACAGGGTCGATGTCATCTGCGTTGCGATTACCGGGGATCAGGCCGGAATCGAGGACTTGGAGACACCCGTTCAACATCCACGCGGCGGCAGGAGCCTTTGGATGGCCCGTGATTGATTTTTGGCAGATTGCCCAAAGTGGATGGCCAGGGGTGCGGCCGAGATGCACCATCTCGCGCTGAATGACCGACGGCTCATTCGTATCGTTGGCCGGGGTGGAGGTTGCATGCAGAGACGCAACAGTCAAATCGTCGATTCCTAAACCCCAGCGCGAGAGGGCTGTTCGCAGCGGAGCTGGTGTGTAGGCATCTTCCTTTGCAAAGGTGAAAATTCCCTGGCCGGGGGCTGGCACCGAGCGGCTGATGCCATCAGATGCCATCCCAGTGCCTGCAATGATGCCGTAGACAGGTAGTCCCATCGCCAAAGCTACATCACCGCGACAGACAAGCTGGACACCGCAGCCCTGAGATTCAACGAACCCGGCTCGACTGGCTGCTGTCGGACGCGACATTTCATGAGGCGCCCGCCCCTTCTCCACCTCATCTTTAACCGACACCGTGGCCTTCATCCGTGCAAATCCTGTGGACTCCTCCGGCTGGAGGTCATCGTAGCCGCCAACGAGGCAGATTTTGGTCTGGCCTGCATGAATAGAGTCCACCGCAGAATCAAGTGACTCTAGAGCTGTCGCGCACGCTCCGACCGGGGTTTTGATTGGGCCAGCAGCACCCAGCAATAGCATATTAACCCAGGCTGGCGCGGTGTTCAGATAGGTTTCCTGCAGCGCGTCAGAGGGCACATCTAGATCCAGAAAAGCGTCGTGGTAGAGCGCTCGGGTATTGACCACGCCCCCCATGGAGGAGCCCACAAAGTTGCCGAATTCCGCGAGATGGATGTGCTCAAAAACCTCCATGAAATCAGGCATGCCCGCGCTGTAAAAGGCCTCGGCCACACAGCACAAGAGGACAAGTGCCACCGGGTCCATCTGCTGCACAATGTCTGCTGGGATTCCGAACTTCTCTGGTGAGAAACCTGTGGGTAACTGCCCGGCGACTCCTCCACCGGACATGGCGGACTTGGGAACGCGGATACTAGCACCGCTCTGCAGCTGAACTTGACAAGTACTGGCCGGATCATCCGAATCACTGCTATCAATGATTCTAACCAGATTGCCGTGCCGCTGGCGAAGGGCGTCAGCGTTAGCACGGGTCGTTTCAAAAGGTGGAAGCTGCTCCTCAAGCACGATCTCCTGCAGGATCTCCTGTCGGGTCGACCGCAGAGGCCGGATGCCTGACGAAGATCGGATCCTCTCCCCGTATAGCTTCTCAATGTCCATGTCGGCGACCGGCTTCGCGGTTTCTGCATCCACCCATCCCACCTCTTGACCGTTGTCCACATGTCGGATGAGATTGAGCAGCCACGCCATCTCCACATACCCGCCTGCTGACAACTGACCGCGCGATTCCATTTCCCACCGCACGCGTGCACTGCCCCAGGGTCCGAGTTCCGCGAACCCGACGACAACCACGGCGTCGGCGGGGACCAAGCCTGGCTCCAGATGTGCCTGCAGGTGATGGATGTCAGAGTCATAGTTCGGGAGTGTTGGGTAGCCAACACGAAGAGACACTCGCGGGCGCACAGGCCCTTCTGTAGAAGTGAAAAATTGCCTCTCCCGTGCATCCTCCTGGGCAATGGCTCGAGCGATTCCTGCGCGTTGCCGAAGATCCCCTCGGGCAACCGCGAGAGCCATAGAGGCGTCTTTCCACCTAGCGAGATTTCCTGAAAAGTCGGCCATGATTGGCGCATCCTCGCATTGTGTGGCCCACGACGGGCTCAATATGAGACTAATCAGGTCAGCCATTTCAGGCCCCGAGAACGTCAGAACATGGCCCTGCTCCTCCGCAGCCTCAGCTACAAGGTCGTTTGTGGTCATCAGTCCAGTGGACCGAGTCCAGCCGATACTAACACCGCAGATCGCCAGTTCCTCGTCCCAGGATTCCGAATGAAACCACTGTAGCAATGTTTCCAGTCCGCGCTTGGACTCTGCGTAGAGCCCGTCGCCTCCCAGGATGCCATGGTTCGGAGAAAGGGGGAGTACCACCTGCGTGGGTCGACAGCGGATGGCACGCCGCCGTTTCTGACTGACAACAAAGCCAAGCACACGTAGAACATTGACCAGCATCAGTCGGATTGCGAGCTCGTTTCCAGCATCCAGTCCATCTAACTCAGTACCGACCTGGCTTGTAGCCGCAAACGGTAAGATACCATCTAGATCGAGACCCAACTCGCTGTAGATATAGTCGATCAAGCGCTCACAGTCAGCAACGCTAGCCTGGTTGAAGGGAACCAAGTGCAATCGTGAGCCACGGCTGGCGCACTCGTCATACAAGCCTTTGAAGAAGGGGGCAGCGGATGAGGGTTCGCGACTGGTGGTGATAATGACGGTGGAACCACCGTAGAGTAGTCGACGAGCAATGTACGCGCCAATAGAACCAGCACCAGCTCCAGTGAGAAGGTAAGTTCTGCCGGTGAAGGAAATACCTTCAATCGCGACTTGATTGAGGCTGTTCAAGAAGACAGAGGTAAGATCATCGCCGCTGCACTGAACAACAGACGTGCAATTCTTTTGCACCCACTGTGTGAAGAAGTCTACGAAGCCAGCAGGCTGTCGGGGGTGTTCCTCATACTCAATGGCGCCCTTTGCTGTCATCACCGTTCGAGGCGCTGATGAACGGAGATCTCCGAGCCGAACTACAGGAGCCCGATTGAGGGCCCGATCGAGGATAGGAACGAAGTCTCTCCCAGTTGGATGAGCGTCGGCTATCTGGACAAGTGTAGAATCCGCATTTCGCACGAAGAACTCGCGTCGCTCTCGAGTCCAAACGAAATCTGTCTGTTGGCAGATGGCCAGCAGCTCCTGGCGCGCTGTATTCCAGCTGTCGCGATACCATCGCCCTTTGCGACCGTCGAACCTGGGGGAGATGCGATCCAGGAAGTCGTCGGAGAACTCGGCACTCCAACAGTCAAGTTTCTGTTGTAGATCCGGCTCCTTCGCCTCTGCTTCTGCTTCGGTCATTCCTAGGAACTGGCGAAGAGCCTCATATTGCTTCCGAGCAAGGGTCTTGGACCCCGCCGAGTCGGCAGCAGCTTGCAAACCAGCATCAATTTGTGATAGCTGCGATGCGGTTGTCTGCTGAGGCGTTGACTTCTGTAGTAATAGGCCGGATGATTGGCTGTAGGCCTCGGCCAGCCCATCCCAGTACTGGTGTGCAGCCTCCAATGAAGCAAGCCGAGACTGGGGCTCAGCAGCAAGGGCTCCAACTAGGACAGCGGTTTGCCGATCAACCGGGAGACCCCAGACAGTGGCCAATCGTGTGCGAACGGTCGGAATTGTCACCCGTGCTGGCATCTTCGCCGTAAAGACTCGCTGCAGTAGAGCAGCCGACGTGCGTCCCAGCGAGCTCGATCCCCCGCCCAGGGCAGCATCCAACTCCACCAAGGGGACATCTTCAGCCCGGTCTGGAAGCGATGGAAACTCGTTTGCCAACTCCCCAATCAGCTCGTTCTGCAGCGTGGATTTGCCGCCACAGAGATCCTTGAGGGAGCGGCTCGGGTCAATGTCGGTGACCGATCGGCGAAGTCTCCGAGCAACGAGGGCTCTGATGATGTGCATCGGCCGCAACGGTGTATCGGGAACTGTTTGCACGGTCTGCACAGCGATGACATCCGGCTCACTGACTGTGATGCTGGACTGAGGCGTCTCGATAATGGGCTCGTCGTCATCAGTGACCGAGTCTTCGCTCGCCTGGTCGTATACGTAGCAAAGCTGCTGTAAGTCCTGTGTGCTTGCCAGTAGCTGCACACTCTGGTTTGGATCCTGCTCAATCATCTTCTGCGCCATCCCCAGCAGTGTCCTAGATGGGCCAAGCTCAACCAGACGGCGAGAGTTCTTCAGTAATGTTTTCTGAGTTTCGATCCTGCAAGCAGCATCAGCTCAGCACTTCCTGGAATAAGCCCATCAAAAGATACCATTGTACAGGAAACGCAAATTGATGCGCCAGTAACTCAATCACTAACTCATAGGCAATCGCTCGCTCCATTGTGTGTATTGCCATGGTGCCTACCTGACTTCGAACGATGCAGCAGACAAGCAGACATGCACCTTTCAAATGCTAGGCTGACAGAACTCCTGATAAACAGCGGTTTCTCGATCTCCGACCACTCGTAAGCCGATCTTTTGTGTCGCTTGCGCAGAGCCCCCGCTGGGCCCTGTGCTGCCTACGAGATTACAAGATTTGATGGCTACCTTCTTCCCACCCCAAGGCAAAGCCAACGCCTGACGAGATGATTTCACACAGCATTCCTGGCGTAGATGCCATTGACGCTGGCCGACTGCGACTCTACGCGTGCTGCGGAGGGCAAGGCCCCAACAACCTCGCTGGCCTCGATGAGCTCGTTCATTTGTTCCAAACGCACAAGGAACACCTTCCAATCCAACGGCTGATTACGACACTCAGTCGCAAACTCAGCACCCTGGCATTGCTTCCTCATCGATCGTCATTCTTTGCTGGCCGGGGCTTTCCCTTGCAGAATTGGCTGAACGACTCTGGCGCCACAGCACCACCACCTGACGAACTCGCTCTTTCTCCCTATAGCTTCCCCATCAATACCCTTCTGGGCTTAATCAACTATGCTGTCACGGCGCACGGTCTGGGATTAGATCCTACCCAACTACGAGACCGACTACAAGGGGTGATCGGACATTCGCAAGGAGTTTTTGCAGCGGCAGCTATAGCTCATGGCGGCTCAGGCTGGCAAGCCTTCTGTCATGCGGCCGACGTCGCTGTTCAGCTTTCCTTCTGGGTTGGTCTGGAGTCCCACCTGGCCGCACCCGGGAGTACGCTCTCTGCAGAAGAAGTGGCGGACTGTATTGAAAACAACGAGAACACGCCGTCGTACCTCCTGAGCATCAGTGGACTGTTACTTGAAGATGTGTATTGCCTTATCCAACAACACAGCAATCTCACATTGGCTCTGAAAAACGACCACCGCAAGTGCGTCGTTGCGGGAACACCACAAGACCTGCGGCGACTATGTCTAACGCTACGTCGAATCAGGGCGCCAGAGGCCTTGGATCAAAGTCGTGTCTCGTTCAAACACCGACGTCCTGTTATCGAGGCCCATTTCCTCCCTGTTTCGGCGCCTTACCATTCGCCTTTCTTGAGTTCCGCTGAATGCCATATTATGGATGGTTTGGCGGATCTTAAGATGAGTGGCGAGGACATGGTAATTCCAATCTTCTGTCATATAAATGAGGCGCTCACGGATTTGCGGACACTGGGCTGCGCGGATATTCTGTCGCCTTTGGTTCGAGCAGTGACTATTGAGCAGGTCGACTGGCTGGACATCTGTAGTCAAACACGCTGCGCCACTCATGTCTTGTCGTTCGGTCCTGGTGCAGTTGGAAGCTTGGTTCTTGAGGCAGTTAAGGGTTATGGAGTCAGTGTGATCAACCTATCTGGGACTTCTCTATTATCAAGTCTCTCTTCACTCAAAAAGGCTGATCTCTCAATCCTGCAATCATGGAGCGTGAAATACCGACCACGGTTATGGCAAGAAAAACATATGATCGTAACCAAAATGACCCGTTTGTTGGGAACTCCGCCGGTTATGGTGGCCGGAATGACACCGACAACGTGCTCACCAGAGTTTGTCGCCGCCGTCATGCGAGCCGGATACCACGTCGAGTTCGCATGTGGCGGCTACCATCGGCGCGACTATATGGAAAGTGCCCTGCGGCACTTGGCCTCAATGATCCCGGCCCATCGATCGATTACTTGCAATCTCATTTACGCGTCGCCTAGATCTCTTGCATGGCAGATCGAGCTACTGCGAGATCTCATCGATGAAGGACTGCCTATTGATGGCCTCACAGTTGGAGCTGGAATCCCCTCGCCAGAGGTGGTAGGAGAATGGATTGACAGGCTCGAATTATCTCATATTTGGCTTAAACCTGGGTCTGCTGATGCCATCGACCGTGTGCTGGCGATAGCTCGACGGCATCCACAGCTCCCAATAGGGTTGCAATGGACAGGGGGCCGTGCGGGAGGCCATCATTCGTGCGAGGACTTTCACCAACCGATCCTTGAGTGTTACGCCGCAATCCGAGATTGTGAGAATGTCATCCTGATCGCTGGCAGTGGGTTCGGTGCTGCAGATGACACATGGCCATATCTCTCCGGCTCATGGTCCCTTGAAAAGGGCTTTCCCGCCATGCCCTTTGATGGCGTCCTGCTAGGGAGCCGGATGATGGTAGCTCGCGAGGCGAAGACTTCACCCTCTGTCAAGAAGCTCATTGTCGAGGCCTCTGGACTTGGCGATCAGGGCGATAGCCGTGGGACATGGACGGCCTGTGAGCATCAAGCGCAAGGGGGTGTAATTTCCATTGTCTCCGAAATGGGCCAGCCAATCCACGTGCTCGCAAATAGAGCAATGGGATTGTGGCATGAGTTGGAGCGACGATTCTTTTCCATCCGCGAGCCGGAGCGCCTGCGAGCGGCATTGCAGCAAAGTCGAGCTGAAATCATCAAGCGTCTGAACGAAGACTACACGCGTCCGTGGTTTGCTATGACCGACGATGGCCACGCGGTTGAGAATGAAGACCTCACCTACAGACAGGTCCTTCGCCGACTCTGCAGCCTCATGTATGTGAGTCACCAGTCACGCTGGATTGACCCTTCGTACCTCAACCTTGTTCAGGACTTTCTTCGACTTGTTCACGGGCGCTTGGGCTCTAGTATCCCGTTAGGACATGACCCGATAGATCTCCAGAAAGACTTCAAGACAACATATGGCTCCCTCGGCGATCAGCTCCTATATCCAGACGATGCAGCATTATTACTCTCATTGTTCCGCAAGAAGGGCCGAAAGCCTGTGCCATTTATCCCTGTTCTTGATGAGAACTTTCAAACATGGTTTAAGAAAGACTCGCTGTGGCAGTCCGAGGATATTGACGCGGTGCCAGGTCAGGATCCACAGCGTGTGTGTATAATCCAAGGACCTGTAGCTGTGCGGCATTCGACATCGTGTGACGAGACAGCCGCGCAGATCCTTGATGGCATTCACGAGGGACATATGAAGTTACTGCGGGAGCAGCTTCCCTTGGATCACGAGAACGATGAACAAGGTGTGCCTCATAGCATTGGCCAGCATTTCCTAAATCTACCAGGCATTCATGTGTCGGTTGACGGACCTCTATCTCGGTATCAACTTCTTGGCCCCGCGTTGCCATCTCCTGACGCCGTTATCCAGCAGCTCGCTGATGGCTGTGACTGGATTCGTGCTGCTCTTTCTAACAAACATATTATCTTTGGCGAGGCTCGGGCGAAGAACCCCGTTCGCAGTGCCTTCCAGCCCGACATTGGGGATCTCATCCAAGTCACGAAAGGACAAGGTACCCCTTTCAAAGTTACGGCGTACACCCCTACACAACAACTAGGGGAAAATAAAGCACTATGCCCCATCTTCGAGATCTCTCGTCTAGAAGTGGATACGGTCCTGGTCATCATCCACTCGGCGCCTGCGTTGGAAGGAGGTGAACCGCTGTCTTTGGAATTTCGGACGAGGCTCCTCGGTGTCCCTGGGTTGAAACCGTTCCTCCAGTTCCAGCCAGGTGATTACCTAGAGCGCCTTCGGGGTCTTTACAGAGGTCTTTGGCTCGCTCCCTCCGGCCCCTGCCCTTCATCAGTGGGCTTGAATTCAGAGTTCAACGGAGAAAGTGTGAAGATCTGTTCAGACGAAGTGGCAAGATTCGTCAGCGTCATTCGTCAGACTGGTCCCGCACAATGTCGAGCTTGGAATGCACAGGGATCAATAGTCCCGCTTGACTACGCCGTGGTACTCGCATGGTCGGCGCTTACCAAACCGATTCTACTCTCCGCGCTGGATGTAGACCCACTGCAGCTTCTTCACCAATCTGCCTCAATACGTCTTGCTGACGGTTCCCGGCCATTACATATTGGAGACATCGTCAGGACATCATCTCGAATAACAGAACGCACTCTTAGCGACACAGGCCAGAGAATCGAGGTTACCGCGGACATTAATCGTGATGGCAATCCGGTTGTACAGGTGCAGTCTGCTTTTGTCGTCCAGCGCCGTCCACAGGGGCAAGCGCAACAGCAATTCCGCACCACAGATGAACCCGAGATGGTATTGAAGGTCGATTCTCCACTGGTTCTCCAAGCCCTCGCGAGTCGTAAATGGCTGTTCCTGGACGTGCAGGCTCTCGAGCTCATGGGCAAAATCCTGTTGTTCCAGCTCAAAACACAGAATATCTTTGACTCGTCCGGAACAGCAACTTCATTACAGGTCACCGGGTCGGTTACGGTATTGCCCGATACCTTAAGGACTCCTTCTGCGATCATGACCGTTGGCCGAGTATACCTTGAGGATGAGGGGCGCCGGCTTAACCCCGTTATGGATTTCCTGAACCGGTATGGCAAACCTAGACTCATTCGCCAGATGCTGCCGAGTCCAGGCTGGAATGGCTTATCCACTGTTTCATTCTTGGCTCCGTCACAGAGCATGTCCTATGCGGCTGTCTCGAAAGACAGCAATCCGATCCACACTTGTCCCGTGTTCGCTCGCTTCGCAGGCCGTGATCAACCTGTAGTCCACGGAATGCATCTCTCTGCGACTGTCCGGCGCATCGTCGAGTGGTTGGTCGGCGACAGGCAGCGATCTAGATTCCGACGCTGGACGGTGTCATTTGACAATATCGTACGGGCTAATGATCGTTTGAAATTGGAGGTCCAACACCGTGGGGTAGAAGAGGGACGAATGGTCGTTCATGTCAAAGTCCATAACGAGATTACGGGGAATCAGGTAATGCACGCCGAAGCACTTGTGGAGCAACCCCCGACAGCCTATGTTTTTACGGGCCAGGGAACGCAAGAAAAGGATATGGGAATGGCGCTTCACAGTACGAACAAGGCCGCGCAATCCGTCTGGGATCGAGCGGAACGGCACTTCGAATCGCGATATGGTAATTTCAGCGCCATGCGACTGGCTATTCCTACTAACTCTAGCTATAGGCTTCTCACTCCTGCACCTCGTCCGAAACAACCCAACTTCAGTCACAGTCAACTTCGGTGGCAAGCGTGGTCGGCAGATCCGCTCGCATTACCTTTCCATGATGGCCGGATCTGAATCGGATCGATTCATGCTACCAGGCCTATCATCAACCTCAAGGTCATATACCTTCTCGTACCCGGCAGGACTGCTCATGTCTACTCAATTCGCCCAGCCTGCGTTGGTGGTTATGGAGATGGCAGAACATGCACACCTGCAGGCGCAGGGGGTTGTTCAGAAATTAGCATCGTTTGCTGGTCACTCGCTGGGAGAATACAGCGCCCTTGGCGCCTGCTCAACATTTATGCCGTTCGAGTCGCTCCTGTCGTTGGTCCTCTATCGTGGTCTCAAGATGCAGAATGCTCTTCCACGGGATGCGGATGGACGTACCGACTACGCTATGATGGCAGTCGACCCATCGCGGGTTTGCTCAAGTACTTACCCGCTTTATCTTCATTGTTCAATCTGCAGCACTGATGAATTCGATAGACTTTACTGAAGACGGCCTACTGGACCTTGTCGGGCTCATTGAAGACCACACTGAGCAACTCCTGGAAGTGGTGAACTACAACATCCAGTCTCGACAATATGTCTGTGCAGGCCACGTACGTTCTCTTTTTAATTACCTGCATTTTTGATCTGACTATGTCTAGCTCCGCTCTCTTTGGGTTCTGGGCCGCGTGTGCGACGATCTATCCAAATCAAAGGCCCAAATCAACATGCAAGCAATGAAAGAGTGTATAGAACAGCATCTCCCCTCTGCCACGAACGAGACACCTCTCACTCGCGGAAAAGCCACCATCCCCCTTGCCGGAGTGGACATCCCCTTCCACTCGAAATTGCTTCGCGGCCACATTGAGGACTACCGACAGCATCTGCGGCGGCATCTGCATATCGCTGATATCAAGGTGGAGGAGCTCGTTGGGCACTGGGTTCCGAATGTAGTAGGGAAGCCGTTTGCTTTGGATGCGGAGTACGTGCGGCTTGTACAGGGGGTTACGAATAGTGAGCCATTGCGCGAGCTCTTGGAGAAGATTGAATCGGGCAGTCTTTAAGTAGTGCGTTATATATCGAATAGATCAGTTTTCAAGGGTATATCTTCTGCTTTTACTACTGCTGGTATGGTCAATTCCTAAAATTATTCATTTGGAGCAGCATAAAACTGGGTACCCAGAATGAATGATTTTCTAAGACCCAGGCTGATTTGCCTTTCTCCAGTTGCTCGTTATTATCATCTGAGAGTGCTCTGACGAGCCCCATAACAGTGAGGTCGTGTCTCGGTGACCGACGGTGTTTTACGAACGCAGTATCCTTTACTCACATGGTGTGACTACCTAACAGCAAACTTGAAGTTCATTTCAAAAGATCAATAAAATCCGGGTTTACTCCTTATGTTCAGTAAAGTCACCGGTCCATAGTCGCAACCAATATAATCCATGGATCCATGCCCACAACCCTTTCCCCCTTCGATACGCAAACCTAGCCATCCAAACATCCATCTAGAAAGAAACAACCTTCAAGATAGCCATCAACCCCAGAACCGCCCCCGACAGAGGAAACAGCGACCGAATGGCATTCAACCGATTCCACTTTCTCACCAGGCCCTCCGCCTCAGCCCACGTCACCCCGCTCGCACCTGCACTCCCACCTGTATCCTTCTTAGCCTGCCCCTCCAGCCGAAACAGCGTATTATTAGTCGGCACAATCAACGCAACCGTAAACGGAATCATCCCCGTCGTTAGGGCTCCCGCAGTCGCAAAAACCTTCCAGTTCTCGCCGGCAGCGTACTTTGAGACCGTCGCCAGGCCGTAGAGCGCTGTCGTCGAGAGACAGATTACAGGACCTTTGTAGTGCCCGTTCAGGTAGATGCGCGTCCAGTGTTTGACGAGCTGGCCCGGGTTGCTGGTTGATTCGAAGAGGGCGGGGATGGTGAGCATGTAGACGGACATTATTGCGCCTGTTTCTGTTAGAGAATATGTGTTAAAGAGTGTAAGGGGTTGACTACCAGACAGGAACGATCCTGCGATCACGGCGGCGGCCTCGACGCCTACGTCGCTCATCTTGCTGACAGGGCGTTAGAAATTCCATAGAGCATAGTTCTGCTACGCAACTGTCATAGATGAATATATATAACTGACACGGGCAGCGATCGGACTGGAAAATCAGGAGATACGATGGATGAAGTAGCAGGTCCGCTTCGTAGAACGAGCGGGCTACCCCCGAAACCCGGTCAGCGAAGAGAATGGCACCACACTATCTACCTGCACACCTGGTTCTCGCCTTGACCCTCAGGTCCTAGGCGCCGTGAGCTTCAGGGATGCATAATGGTGCCCTCACTCTTAGATAGACTTTCTGCTCGAGCCCCATGTCAAGACTCACCGAAACTGTATTTGAGTTATGCATCTTTATGCAACACATGTAGCTTGTGCAGCTTTATGCATGGAAGCGCTGGTCATCTAGTCACGTGATCGCGCGATGACGACGCGACTCGGAGCCACGGGACGCGTAGCACACACCAGACCCCAACCGTCAATAGCTATCATAAGGCCAAAAGCAGGCCAGCTGAGAATTCAACCCGGATTCGAGATTGGAAAAGGCAAGCGGCGGGTGTTTCGACAGTCCTTCCTTGAGCACGCGCAAGCTCGTCATATCCGCACTGTCCAGCTGGACCAGGCAGATTGGGGTCCAACTTTGCCCGGGCATGCAGGCACAGCCATTTCTGCAGTGCTGGAGTCAGAATGTCAGATCGTTTGATTGGTTGGTAAGGGGCTGTTAAGGTTGGTATGGTAGTGGGGTTGGTATGGTAGTGGGGCAATGATTTAGCGCCCGCCGCCGTTAGGGCGGCACCGTTACGCGGGGTAGGGGCTAGGGTTATAACTTATAAGAGGCCGTGTTCGGCTCTCGAGAGTTGGATTTGTTTGATGAGTGTCGGTCAGGATGGAAATGTGCAGGAGTATGGCGTCGGAGATAGTTGGGCAGGTGGACATGGAGGGGGATGCAGTGATGGAGCTGGGTGACAGGTACGATGCTGGGGGTGGCCCCATGGACTGGGATGCATCGAGTCAGGAGTCGGGGGATGTGAGTGGGCACACGGCGCAATGTGTGAGGATCATGAGAGGCAAATGGTCAGCGGGACCCGGGATGCACTTTCTGGTTGAAGTTGAGGTCAGGTGGTTGTATCAGGAGGATGTTGGACGCGGGAGTTCCTACGACCGTGTAGTTGAGATGGTGGTCCAAAGGGCTTCTCCGGAGGGGTATGATGGCTGGGATAGTCACTTTCAAGTGGAGAATGGAGGCGAGTGGTTGGCAGGGCTGAAGGTGCGGTTTTTGGTCGAGGCAAAGGTTGAGGGCTTGCCCTGGACGAACATTGGACAGGAGCATCCCATTAACACTCCAGAACAGCTGGCGGATGTGGTCCAGCGCCAGGTACGGCGTGGGTATGAGTGGGCTTGGGAGCAACAGGGGAGGGCAGATGCTATTGAGCATGAGACTCGACAGGAAGATTTGATGGACGACACCTGGGGTTAGTAACATGTTCATTGTCAATATCTTTCGGCGGTTCGATGTATCATGGGTTGAAGCTTGGGTTATGAATGCGAGGGTCGAATACGTGAACTGGACTTTGACATATCTTTTTCAGAAACTGTAGGCGATAGTAAGGGAAGGCTACGAGTGCTTACCTCGTGCTCTGCTACTGGGAGTGGTAAGAGGTGCAAAATCATGGCATTACGTGCTTAGTATAGTAAATGGTCAAGCGTTGCATGCCATTTAGGGTTGACAATCATTTCGTAGAGTTTCCTCCGACCTTGTACCAGGGAGCCTTGTTACTACCACTGTTTCCTCTACAGCATCTAATCGTTCCAAGGAACAAGCTCACCCCCCCTCAAGCAAAGCTCACTACTCAACCCCGACACATCAGCCACAAGGCCTTTCCGATGCAACTCATCCCAGATTTCATACCCCCTTTCCCGATCCTCCTCTTTGCTCTTCATCTGCGCCCCATCCTCCGAAAAAACCATCCACCGACCGGCTCTATCATGCCTCTCCCACGGTTCCTCGCCGCAAGCGAACCGAATCCACGCTTCCATCATGCGATCGCCAATCTTCTGCTGTTGAGGGAGTACATGGCGAAGCACACCCCAGATTAGAACGTTATCGTAGGAGTGATGGGCGAGACCGCCCCACGCGTTATCAAACGCAGAGGGAACGTCAAAGTGGTATGTGTACATTGCCGGGTATTCCTTCTCGGCGAAGTATATAAGTTGCGAGTACATCCCGTCAGTGTTAAATCGCTCTATTGCTCGGAATGTCTCATCTGGTGAGCTTGTTTCCGAGAGACCGTATAACGAGGCGATCGCTGTGGCTTTCTCCTTTGATCCTAAGAACGAGGCCATCTTAGCTAGAAGGAGCTTCGCATCCGGCGTAGAGAGATCTTGCGCTTTCGTCATAGGAGTCAAAGATAGATTGTCCCACGATTTGTTCCAGATTATGCACTCGTTTCGGCAGTCTCCGATCATGAGCCGCTTGCACCAGGCTGGAGGGGTAAAGCTGGGATACATGTCGTACGTCGGCATCGGACCGTTGATGAGGACGCCGTCATCACAAAGCGCCATCGTGATAACCGGAACAATAAAGGTAGGAATCATGGCAGCTGTGAGACTGTCGGTGTCGACCTGCAGCAGCCTCGTGATACGCTCGGTCGGTGGAAGATCGAGAGAAATGTTAAGCTCGAGTAGGATGCGCTCATAGCAAGCTTGGTACTCGTCTATGGACTTGACGCCACATAACCGGATGAGTCCAGATTGCAAAATGGCCGAGGAAAAGAGCGCTTCGTTTCGGAGAAGATGGCAGTGAACCGACACTGCACCGGCGCTTTGCCCGAAGAGCGTAACTCTATCAGGATCGCCACCAAATGCCGCGATGTGCTTTTGTATCCAGCGCAATGCCAGAACCTGGTCCCAGATGCCATAATTGCCCGTGCCTTCCTCTCCGTTCGCTGCGTTGTACTCTCTGATATCATAGCCCGCGAGAAATCCGTAGACACCAAGGCGATAATTCATTGTCACTATTATCGTCGGCGAGGAGATGTCGGATGATTTGGACGCGAGGATGCGTCCGTCATACACCGGCGACGAATTCATGGAATACGTGAATGCGCCGCCGTGGATGAACACCATGACGGGCAACAGGCCATTCGACTTGCTCGCATCGGGCGACCGAGGCACTGAAATATTGAGGTTCAAACAATTCATCTCGTCTGCAGCAGGCATTTGCAACCATGGCCTTGGGGGCGATGGGACGGGATAGAAGTCCCGGGGCGGTTGCGGGCAGTATGGGCTGTACAAGTATTAGCATCACCTTCATGATCAGAAAGTCAACTTCAGCCGCAACTAACCCGAACACCGTCCCATCCCACCTGCGTTCTGGCCATGGCTCAGCTGCCGGTTTGGATCGTCTGAATCGTCCAGGTATCATAGCATATGGTATACCCAAATATTGATAGACCTCGCCGTTGAGAGACAGTCCGGTGATAGCCCCAAGGCCAGGAACCTTCAGCTCGACCTTACTCACGTCTGGCACTTCGTCGGAGCGCATGTTCAAGTTGGCGATCCTCTATGGCAGGAAAAGATGGTTTGTTGGTGGTTTATCTCCAGGTTGACCCGGGTGTTGAAGTGGAATTTGGAACCGATTCCTACCCCAACTCTCATGTCGGCTTTATCAAGGTTGCTTGAGGCTGATTGGATCCGCGATAACGCATCTGTCGCGGTCTGTGGAGGCTAGCAGTGATCGGGTTGGAGGCGGCCACTTTCGGATCTCAGTTCGGGTTTGAGATGCGAAATAGACCCGATGGTGGAGGACCTCGGGACACCACCTTTGCTTCCTGGGAGGATGGTAGTCGGAAACACAGCCGTCGCATGTCAGATTTCATTCGAGATATTTCCTTATATTTTGCGATTGTCTGGATTCATCCAACAGCTTCAGTCAGAATAGACCAGCAGAGGCTCATAGACGACAATCCCGCATCCCCTGCAGATTCGCCATTGGATATTGTATAACAGCATGTTGCCGTCTACTGCAAGCACCAACTACATTTCTCCCGCGACAAAGTCCGACAGCGGAGAGCTGTCGTCGCCTCCAGAGTCAGCACTCTTGCATCGCTGCTTGAGCGAGCGGCCATACCAGGTCAGCCGTGCTGAAGGTAGCTATCTATACCTCAGCGATGGACGGAAGATTCTGGACGCGTGCGGTGGCGCGGCAGTAGCGATCATCGGACACGGCAATAAGGAAGTCATCGCCGCAACAACAGCCCAGATGAACCAAGTCAGCTACGTGCATACCATGTCATATACAACCTCCTCCGCTGAAGATCTCGCCCGCTCCGTTTTATCACCCGAAAACTGTCCATCGTTCGACCACGGCCTTGTGCGAGCGTACTTTGTCGGGAGTGGGAGCGAGGCAAATGACGCGGCGATGAAGTGCGCCCGGCAATATTGGTATGAACTTGGAAAGGGAAGGACAAGTCGAAAGGTTTTCGTGAGTCGAAGGGGCGGCTATCATGGCAACACGATCGGGGCCATGTCGATTTCCGGCAATGTCGCGCGCAAGAAGCCGTACCTGGAGACAGTTCTATCCAATGTTGCATTCGTGAGCCCTGCATTTGCTTATCGGTTCCAGCAAACTGAGAAAGGGGAGACAGAAGACATGTATGCACATTGTTTGGTTGAAGAGGTCGAGGCAGAATTTCTGCGACTGGGGCCAGAGAACGTGGTGATGTTCAGTGCAGAGACTGTTGTTGGTGCGACGACAGGATGTGTTTCTGCACCCCGAGGCTACTGGCGCGGGATCCGCGAGGTCTGCGACCGATACGGCATTCTTCTCCATCTAGACGAGATCATGTGCGGCACGGGTCGGACGGGCACGTATTTCGCCTTTGAGCCAGAGGGGATCCGACCGGATATTGTCACGCTTGGGAAGGGGCTTGGGGGAGGCTATGTTCCAATCGCGGCAATGCTTGTGAGCGGGAAAATCATCGATGTTTTGCGCCAGGGAAGCTCGAGCTTCAACCACGGCCACACCTACCAAGCCCACCCTATTGCTTGTGCGGCTGCCCTCGCGGTTCAGGACGTCATACGCAAGGAGCAGTTAATAGAGAAGTGTTACAGGCAGGGAAAGCGGCTTGGGGTTCTGCTCCGGAAAGAATTCGGCGATAGCAGATTTGTGGGGGATATCAGAGGCAAGGGGTTATTCTGGGCTCTTGAGTTTGTCGAGGACAAAAAAAGCAAGCAACCATTTCATGCGGGTATGGGCTTCGGTATCTCCGTACAAAAACAAGCCTTTGAATTGGGCATTGCAGTATATCCCGGTGCCGGCACGGTTGATGGAGAGAAGGGCGATCATATCCTCCTCGCGCCTCCATACAATGTGACAGACGAGGATCTCGATAATATCGTGAGGATATTGAAGCGTGCATATCAGATGATAGAACGCAGAGTGCGAGGTAGCATTATAGATCATAAACTTTAGAAGGCATTGGAGTTAGTGAAATCAAAGTCAAGTGTATGCAGTTCATGCCAGAGCGGCCACTCATTTGCAAAATCCCCCGAAAGCGTAAGACCAGGATCTGTATCAAAGTTCTCAAAGTGTGTCTCCGAGGGACGCTGGGTCTGCTGCTGATGGTGTTGCCCCTCCTTGGTAGAAGGGGATGCTCCAGTAACGTCATGAATGGAAGCTTCCAAGGTAATAAAGTCATCGCGTGTCTTCCCAAGATACCTCTCCGGAGTTTGACTGTGCTGAGTATATAGAGCCTTAGTCCGCTGGACCGTTTCCCACCAACCCTGGCCGATTGGCCATATTTGTCGGAAGTGATCTAGGTATGCAATATTCTTCTCGACAGTGATGCTCAAGTCTCTGCTGCGATCAAGATTCATGGTGGGAAAGCAGGAGACGTAGATGTTCATCGTAGCCGCTGAAAAGTTGCAGAAAGCGGGGAATGGGGTGTTGAGTGCCGCACCTTCATCATCAAGGTCGGCTAAAATGTTGGTAATACAGGCTGCAGCGTTGAACAGCTCCTCGGCCCTGGTCTCCCACCACCCTTCCGGCGCCCGGACAGAAAGTAGAGGCGGATCCACTGGGCCGTGGGGAGTTGAAGTCGGCCACGGGAGGAATGGAATGTACTCTCGGTTCAGGAAGACAATGCTAAGATAGTAGATGAGGTTAATGTACCCGAAAGCCTCCCCTTTCCCGATGGAGGCGCAGCTTCCAGCAAGGTTGGCTGGGTAACAGAGCCGAGGATCTTGCGCATCACGCCAGTGTTGGATTCTTCTGCGCATCATCATCCACGGCGAAGTCTCCTCCCATGGGCTATTGGTAGCGAGGAGCATTTCCTTTTTGCGACGACCGCCCGACACAATCCAATGATGGATCTGGGACCAGGATTCAAACCCATGAACAAGTGTCGCATATGAGTAGTCCATGGTCATAGGACAAGGACTCAACACATGATGGTGCACAATGTCGGTATCTGCGAATGCGTAGTCGGTCTCTGCTATTGGCCAGTAAGTATTAAGGGTGTCTAGAGGAAGGCACAATGATTGGGGCGCCCCGGAGAAGATAAGCCTATCCATGATGAAGCAACTCCACAGTGTACGGTTATAAATTTCCTGCTGCAAGGGATCGGCTGGTGACTTCAAGGCCATTGCATTAAGCAGCTGGATCATCCGGATCGCTGTTCCTTTACAGATTCGTTAGCTTTCGAACGACTACCTGCAGCTCTTTACTGTCGTACCGGTATACATCCACGCTGTAGGCACGTTTCCTTGCCCCCATTCGTACATCGATGAGAGTAGTAAGGTCTGGACCACATAAAGGTCCGGTGGCTGCGGTAGTGATGGTGGGTCAGATATAGAAGGACCTTGTCGCATGGCACCATCGTGCGAATCGGTGAGTGGAGAGCATAGGGCCATCATAGCATTAGCCAGACCCTCTGCCTTGAGTCTCAACGCAGTTGTTTGGTCCCTTAGGTCGCGTGAGAATGTTGGTTTGTGAAGGAAACCAAGTTCTGGAAACTTGTCCATGAACAGCTTCGCGGTCTTGAGCACATTCTGGAGCGATGACTGATTGGAACGTGGAGTATCGGAAAGGCTTCTCGTGTGATTCTCTTCATGAATCGACTTTCTCACTTCGGGTCGCGTTAGGAGGCAGAGACCCGGTTCGGTCCTCCCAGCCTTGACGCAACCGCGACACGGTGGGGCACCATCATGGATGCACTTCACCTTGGAGGCTCTGAGGGAGGTTGGTTAGCGCGTGGTTAGAAAAGCTGATAAGGCTCACCTACCGGCAACGAGCGCAGGCGATGGTTGTCCGAACCATAATGATGTGAGTGAGATGCGAGATGCGAGAGCAGAGCCGAAAGAAAAGAGGGGAAACCTCGGGTTTCGCTACCGCTATCTTTCTCCAACTCTGGCCAAGATCTCCACTCGGCTTTTCTTATCTCGAATCCGGGGAACTCCTGGTTCTTGGATCCGGAATAAAAGGAGGATGGCAAGGAAGGGGGGGATTGCTGATTTAGAGGTGAAGCCTGTAAGATGTCATCCACCGTCGCAACTTCCGAAACAATTCCCACTGCGAACGTGCCTGCCAAAGACGCTGAAAAGGCCATCATAAGCAGCGACAACCGCGATGACATCGACATTGGTCTTCAGTTTATCGCCCAGCATGGACATGTTGAATACACGGAAGAGGAAGACCGCCGTGTGCGATGGAAGATTGACCTGTATCTGATGCCGATCGTGAGTGCCACGTACTGATGGAACGAAGACACCAAGCTGATGCCTTTAGTTGATGATCACCTTCGGACTGCAGTACCTCGACAAGGTCACCATGAGCTATGCCGCCGTCTACAACATGCGCGAAGACCTGGGAATGACCGGCCAAGATTACAGCTGGGCCACTTCGATCTTCTACTTTGGCTACTTGGCCGGGGAATTTCCTGCAAACTACCTCCTCCAGAGACTGCCGACCGGCAAGTTTGCCGCGTGGAATCTTCTGATCTGGGGAGTGATGGTCATCCTCAGTGCGGTTCCTAAGAACTTTGTCGGGATGGCAAGTCTTCGATTTCTCATGGGTTTCTTTGAAGCGGGCATACCTCCGGCCTGGATCCAAATCACCGCCATGTTTTACAAGGTCCAGGAACAGGGCGCGCGCTGCACGGCGTGGTACTTTATGGTCGGCGTGGCCGCAATTGTCGGGGGTCTCCTAAGCTATGGTGTCGGTCACATCCACACGGCCGTGAAGCAGTGGCAATTCGTCTTTCTGCTCTGCGGCGCCATCACCATCGCCTGGGCCGCCGTCGTGTTTTTGTTCCTTCCCGACTCTCCTGCCAATGCAAAGTTTCTGACCGAGCGGGAGCGCGCTATCGCGATTGAGCGACTTCGCGAAAACCGAACCGGAGTGAAGAACACCAATTTCAAGACGTACCAAATGTTAGAGGCCTTGCGCGACCCGCAGGTGTGGATCTTCGCCCTCTACAACGGCATCTCCATGCAGGTCAATATTGGCGGCAGTTTTCTTCCCATCCTCATTCAGAACCTCGGTTTTAGCGGGCTCCAGACGACTCTGTTGACACTACCAGTCGGTGGCGTGGAGTGCGTTGCCATGGTTGTCGCCGGCGCCCTCAGTTGGTATTTCCCAAAAGGACGCACTCTCAACATGTTTGTCGTCACGCTTCCAACCCTTGTGGGTGGCATCTTGCTGCAGAGTCTGCCACAGGAGAATACCTGGGGTCGTGCGACTGGCGTATGGCTGCTCCTGTGTATCCCCGCTTCATACGCGATCATGCTGAGCCTCATTGCATCAAACGTCGCTGGAACCACCAAGAAGCTAACAACAACCTTGCTCTGCTTCGTGATCTACTGCGTTGGGAACATTGTCGGGCCGCAGCTGTTTCGTGATGAGGAGGAGCCACAGTACGGAACGGCCATTCGGGGAATTTTGGTTTCCATTGTACTTTGCGAAGTTCTCCCACTTGTCCTCTGGGCGTACTATGTGTACGAGAACAAACGTCGTGACAGACTAGTCGCAAGCATGTCGCCGAACGAGATAGCTGCGAGAACCGAGGACAATGAGGAGTACTTGAACCGAACTGACCGAGAGGACGAGCTAAAGTTCCGGTATTGGTGGTAGGCAGGTATAAACCCTGGAGAGAGTTCTTCGCCATTAAATCAAGCTCAATCCAATGTTCCCATTACTCCTCCCTGCATCGTATAGGCTCCCGCTCGCCCCATCGGTTTGTAATGTAAAGCATGAAGTGTATGCCCAGGCTGCTGCACATGGCTTCGATAGGAGCGAGGTCGGCTTTCTGCAAGACTGGGACCAAGGTGTTGACCTTGGATGGAATTTCCGTTCCAGTCCCAAGGCTAGGTTGCGGGACGAATGAGTAACGCTCAGAAGACCATGTCTCAATGAGTACTTCTCTCAGATATGGGCAGTGTGCACGATCGGAAAGATAAGCATGCAAGTTCGGAATAAGCAGCGGGCAGTGCTCAGGGCCACAGCCAGTCAAGTGCAGGAGCTTCAGGCTTCGAGGAAGAATGTCAATGAGTGTGACGGTCTTGTGTTGGTCTTTCGGATGGAAGTTCAGTAGGTTATTAACACGTATGCAGAGCTCGGCAAGTCGCTCGAAATCTTTCAGGGAGCCAAACCAGCGGTTGTAGGCAGGGTAATCATCCTCTTCCAAGTCGCTGTCATCGTCCGATTCACCACACTCTCCTTCGTGGTTCAGATACAGCACCTCCAGGCTGTGACGCTGGGTGTAGAGGGTCGGGTGGAATAGCCAGGGACGATATTCAGTGTACTGAGATCCCCAGTCGACTTGGATGAAATGCTGGTAAGTGAACCTTTTCAAATTCGAGCAAGCGGTTAGGATATCTCTCATGCCATATCTAGCGGTGCAGTGTGTCTCAAAGGTTAGCGAGGCGACAGGCGAAGTCCCCTTCGCTGTCCGTAAGGATGGATGATCGTTTCCTCCTTCCCGACGTAACACTTTTTGTTCCTTCAAGGCGGCCAAATGTACGGCTCGCATGGCAGGAAGATAAAAGAAAGGCATGAACTGGTAGGGGGCGTAGTAGTCATGAGTATCGGTTGACTCGGTTCTGAGGCTGGTCAAACATTGCAAGACCGGGCGTTGATCAAAGGGAGGATCTCGGAAGGCGGCACTTGCCACGATGCGCGTAATCCAAGTGCTGGGGATGGCCCAAGCCCTTCCAGTCAAGTCGGTCAAGTTAGGAAGCGATATGAGTAAAAGAGAAATCCATGCATCACCATCACCGCGGACTAGATCGGCAAGCACATTCTCTCTCTCGTCTGTGCTAAAGACGCGGTCCACTAGATCTAGAACGGTGCTCGGTAGGGGATCCTTGTCTTTCCCATCAGGAGTGAACTTGCACCAGTAAAGACTCAGTTGGCGAATGTAACCCGCGAGGCGTGGGCTGTCGAGGACCAGGGCAACAAGGGACCGTATCTGAGAGCCCTCGACATGGACGCAGCGATAAGCCTCCCGGGACAGAACAGCGCGCCAATGTCTGCATACTCGGAGGAGAGAAATCCTATCACTAGTATTGTCCAAGCAGTCCACGACGGAATACAGGATCTCTGGTGGTAAATGGGCCATTTTGCTTGTCGGTGGAAGAGGACGGAAAAACTTGGCGGCAATCCCAGCAGGGGCCCGCGTTAGCGAGGCTTGGCGTCGTCGATCACTTCATCTTAAAAAGTTGAAAAGAAAGCTGGAAGAAACAACAAGATATAGCAAGAGAGATGAAGAACCGGATGGTGATTGTCAGGATGATGATGATTGATGGCGATGGCTGAAGCTCCAAGGTGAGTTCCCAGGTGTCAACACCGAGCGGATCTACCTCACGTGATGCGCGCCTTCCTTCGCGATGCATACAGGCTTAGGCAGCAACGACCAACCAGACACAATGACCGGATGAAAGGCTCACTCTGGGGTAAAGATACCCCGATCGTGCTCTCTCTGGCACTCGCTTTCGCCATAACTCACGCGATTGACCGAAATCCGGGGTGTTCTGGGGATTCTGGGGGAATTTCTCCGTCTTGGCGCCGATCAGCGTCTGGCATAGCCAGAATCTCCTCCCACCATGAAGAACAATCGCGTCATTCTGCAAGGATGCTTGACATTCTTAGTTATTTGCTTGTCTCAATACGAGAGATCCGGTTGTCCGAGACGGCACCCTCCGTGGGGGGCGGTTGAATTAGTTTAGTTTAACCGTGTCTGTGGAAGATATATATATCCCGACAACAACTGGGAACCTGACACCCCATCACATAACCCTCATCTGTTCCCCACAAAAACTGCGTATAATCTATAAATACAACGACCATGCGCCCCTCAACCATCCTCCCCGCCGCTCTCGCAGCAACCCTCACCTCAGCAGCTCCCACAAAGCGCGCCCTCCCACCCGCCTTCTTCCTCGCCGGCGATTCCACCACCGCAACCAACGGCGGCTGGGGCGACGCCTTCGTCTCCAGCCTAACCAGCGGCTCCACAGGCCAGAACTTCGGCGACAGCGGCGCGACAACAGGCTCCTTCCGGAACGAAGGGTACTGGGCCGATGTCCTTGCCGCAGTGGAGAGCCACGCTGACGAGTACACGCCCTACGTGACGATCCAATTCGGGCATAACGACCAGAAGACGGAGTCTGGACTGGCGGCTTTCGTCGACAACCTCGTGCAGTTCGATGCGGATGTTCGTGCTGCAGGGGGCGTGCCGATTTTCCTGACGAGTCTCACGCGGAGAAATTTTGAGTCCGATGGTACTCTTAGGCAGGACCTGCAGAATGTCAAGGACTTAACGATCGAGGCGGCCGGGGAGACCGGCGCTTTGTGGGCGGATTTGAACGAGGCGAGTCGCGAGTATGTCAGTGCTATTGGGGAGGATAACTCGCATACCTATAACCTGTCTAGTGGGGACAATACGCACATCAACAAGGAGGGTGAGGTTGTTTTTGCGGGGATTGTCGCACTCCTCTTGAAGGAGCTGAATGCCGAGTTTGATGAGTTTATTAGTGTTGATCCGGAGTTGGTGGCAGCTCTTGAGCAGGGGGAGTACTATTACCCTGAGTTGTAGGCTACGAGACAGCAGTGGACTAAGGGGATGTGACTGAGATCAGTATCGTTATCGTTTCTTTTGATAGGCTAAATGACTATACTATATATCCTTATGAACAAGACATACTAGTCAAGACAGGTAGATACATCGAATGTCGGATGGATAATAGTCCATCTAAAGACCAGCGGCGTGAACAAGGAACTGCGCCGCCTCAGCCGCATTAGACCCATAGCTCAAATGAGCCATGACATTTCCACCATTCAGGCAAACCGGGTCACCAGTCGCACACCAGGTCTTGAAGTTCTCAATGTTGGCAGGTTGCTGGGTCTTGAAGGGGTCGCCGAAAGTAACGGCACCGACAACCTGGCCGGCGGAGAGTTTGCCGGCGGCGTTGTGCACGACCATGGCGCCCTGGGAGTATCCTCCGAGAACAACCTTGGTGTCGGGGCACTGCTGGAGGGCTTGCTCGACGAGGGAGGCCATTTCGGGTCCGCCTGCTGCGCCGAGTTGAGCGTTTCCCTGACTTCGTTAGATTGTCTCTTCCATTAAGTGATAAGAGTAGGGAGTACGTACAGCAGCATCGGCAGGGTAGTCGACGCCCTGGATAGCAGCCTTGTTACCGGTCAAAGAGTTGAGCTCCTGAGCGACCTTGGGGCCGACGACGGTACCCATGTTGCCGATCTCAGTGGTGCCACGGGCGAAGATGAAGGTCAATTCTTTGCAGCCGCTGTTGGAGCTGACATCGTTGGAGGAGGAGGAGCCGCCTATAGATCTTGTTAGTACATATGGTTGAAGACCGCGGAGGTACCTGCCGCCGAAGAAGCTGCCCAGCCCGCCAAAGCCGCTCGAAGAAGAAGAGCCCGACGAGCTGTCAGAATCATCGGAGCCGGCCGACGATCCGAACAGGTCGGAGAGACTAAAGCCACTGCCCAGGCCAGAGAGACCAGACAGACCGGAGGAACCAGTCGAGCCAGTCGATCCGGTCAATCCAGTCAACCCGGATCCAGTCGAACCAGTCGAGCTGGGGTTGGGGAGGAGAGAGGCCAACGAACCGAATCCCCATTGACGATCCTCAAGGGTCTTGGTCGGTGCGCTGAGGGCACCGGCGATGAAGGTAAGAGCAATAGCGATCTTCATGTTGGTGTTTGGCAATGGGTATATTTAAAGAAAGTGATAGACCGAGCACAGCTCAGTTGAAGAACGATTGACTGGAGAAGGGGAGAATAAACGAGGGCGAGGCGGCCAGACAGCGCTTGAGAAGCCGACAAAACGAGGGAGAGAAGTTGACTTATATAGACCAGACTCACAAGGGCAGGATTGATCCTACAATTTAGCCAAAACTCGGCAGTTGAGTGTTTCGCCTGTGGGGGTGCTCTGTGTCCGAGGCTAAGCCCAGCGCACTCTATCGGAGACCACAAACCTGGACAGATCTGATAGATCGTCGCTCGGCTTCAACATTCCAGTTTTGATCCATCGATGTGCCAAGCGAGAAATGCCGAAGCTTGCTGGAGGTGAAGCAGTGGTGCGACGCCAGCGCGCCCTAGTCTCAACCCTATACCAAGCACCAGGCTAGAAGCGGTTATGATTGCGACCAGTTCGTGAGATCGCTGCCTCAGATATTAAATTCCGGATCGGATATCGGCTTGAGTATCGAGGCCCTGCGATACGGCCCCCACGAAAACCTGATTGCTTCTACAGTCTACTTCAAGGCTGCAGCCTTGGGAGCCATACTTGTCTCAGGATGAGTCCTTGGGTTGGAGCTGAAACAAGACGCTTCCGTCTGATTATGAGCCACTCCAGAGTGAGTGGACACTTCAAGAACGACCGCATCTATTGCTTCTTGACCTTTCAATCTTCACAGATGCGCACGGCGCACGGTGGGCTGGCTATAGTCCTCCAGGCTCCAGACCATCCGAGGCATCCGATAGCTCCACAACGCAGGAAAAACCCCTGGAACTTGGCCAAAACAATCCCGAGACTTGGAAACAACCATTCACAGGGCGCTCCACCAGCCCTAGGGCGAGGGGTATCTTCCTGTTTGAGCTAGGTGACGACCCACCGAGTGCCCAAAAATTCGACATCGCCAACCACGAGACTCAACAATCGGAATTATCATGCTGCTAAGTCTCTTATGGCCTTATAGTGAAAGGGAACTCCCGGCCGGCTGTAGAGTAGATTTTAGGCAGAATATTTCGACTTTAGTTCTTCCGTGACATTTGACCTTACAATGGTGTAGGTAATCGGCGTACCATTCTAGCAAGAGTTATAAAACCTCGTAGAGGAGGAACGCTCGGCATTCTGGACGAGTTACTATACGACTGGTGCGCGTAGGAAACAGGAAGGAGGCTCGACTTTCTACAATATCTACGCACAGCAAGAACGTTGTTCTCATTCAACAAGTTATCTTCAAGACACGAGCAACAGGGTAAACGGACTGGTGATGAAAAGTATTCACCTAAAATCTCAATTTGGAGGAATGTTTTGAAGCGACAGTTGTGCTATGAACAGCGGCTATGCGTGAGAACCGGGATTGAACCCAACTATCAGCCGGCATCAAGCCCGAAACGACAGCAACAGTCTGTAGAGCGAGAGGAAGTATATGATGCGAAGTAAAGAACCCGGTTCCCAGTCCATAACTCGATGGTTGAGGACAATCTCATCGTACACGTTCGGTGCCACATGTATTTATCAACAACACCGTCCCTACAGCAAACACCCGATATTCCCATTCGAATAAAGCACACAGCGATACGGCTTATCGCAATAATACCCATAGCGACAGCAGTTATGATAGTCCGGGTCGATGCACGAGCGGTTCTCGCAGCAGAGGTCGTCCGCCTGGCAGCAGGTGTTGCCGCTCTGACACGGCACCGGGTACTCAGGGTAGCAGGCCCGAGCGAGCAGCATTTTGGCACCGGCGGGGCTGGAGTCGACGCTGTGAGAATGGCCTCGTTCGCCTGGTTTGTGAGGAGTAACGATGGTTTCGGGGTCGGCTTGAATGGTTGTGCCGTCGTCGAGGGTGAAGGTTTCTAGCGTTGCGGCGAGAGCGCTGGGGACTGTGAGAAAGAGAAAGAGGTATTTGAACTGCATGTTGAGGGTTGTAGCTAGGAGTAGTGGGTGGAGAGGTAGAGGAATCCGATGGGTGATACTTTCGACTGTGGTCGGCACGAAGGTACATGCCATTCCAGATATACTGTCTCTCGATCGCTGCTTGCCTTTTCTGCCACCAGATCGTTGATGAGCTTTCTCAACACCCCCAAAGGAATACGAGCTGTTCTCCATGCCTCACAAATGACAGCTCGCCAACCAGCACCACGTCGATCCCCACAAACCTTCAGCGTCGATCATGCAAATGGCTCGTATTGCGGCTCTCATGTTAGGGTTGTTCGTGACAGCCAAGCAAGCTTAGAGTTCTGCGCCACGAATAGCTCCGGATACAGGCATGATATTGCGCGTTCGACTGTCAGTATAAAGATCATGCCGTAACAGGTGAGATGTTGCGGCGTGGCGGTTTGTTCATTGGCAGCAGCAGACGACACATTTCGTTGGCTGGTTCGATTTAAAACCGAGTTGATCAGGCTGTGCGTGTTGCCTGATTGCTGGGCGACATGTCTGCGAGGTAAAATCGAGGAGCGATGGTCGTGTGTCGATTACCGCTATGTCCTCGTGGTCTATCAGACATCGACTCTAGATCTACCCCATGGAGCACACAAGGAGGCGTTTTGCAGGCATTAAAAGCCAGTCGGCTGAGGAACTGGTTCACTAACTAAGTATTCCTGATGAAGGTGTCTAGAGCGCGGGTTACAGCCAGTGTGCTTATCGGCGGCCTGGACTGATCCGTTCATTTAGTCGCATCGGGATTATATTCTCTGCCGGCGTCACTCGGTACTGAAGGACATGTCTTCTTCATGATTGTGCCATCCTCTGCGCTTAATATAGACCGCTAGCGGCCGAGAATCAGCATGACCAAGATGATTGGAAAACAGCCCTTCGCTCTCAGCCGCACGAAGCTATCCCTTTTCTAGCTGACATGTTGCGCAGGCTAGTCCTGTTTGTGCTAGCGCAGCTTGCACTTCTGAGCTGGAAATGATTGTCTCCTTTCTTAACCAGGCGATGATCCATCGTATATATAGCCAGGCCATCTAACGAATAAACTCACGATATCTCAAACGTTGCGAGGATGCGCCCAACTCAGACAGAACCCAGACTCCCGGGTCCTCTTGGCGGCCCGCATAAGCTGTTCGATGGCTCATTCATTCTCGAATTCCTGCAGCCTGGTCCGGAGTTAGACGCATCGGTCTTGATGCGCGCGACGTACGTTGGCGGGCACGAGCACACGAAACAAGGGAAAAAGCATCCCCAGGTATGTCACTTTCGTAGTGAACTACAAATCAAAGCACCGGAAGACTAATGCAACCAGGCTCCTCCGCTCCATCTCCACTTCTCCCAGTCAGAGTCTTTCATCATCGAGGCTGGTGCAATCGGCACGACCACAACATGGGGAACAATAGACACCATTCACACGACGAAGGTAAACCATATACAAGGAACCCCCTCACCGAAGCTCAACCCGCCCGTCCCATATCGCACTGCCGAAGAAGTCACCGAGATCCCACCCTGGACACCGCATAATTTCTGGCCGTACGTCTTCTCCCTCTTTCCATTGCAGTGACGAAACTAATCCTACCAGTGTATCCCCCGACCACCCCTTCTGGACCACTCCAGAAGGCCAACAATACGAAGCAACCCTACCAAATGGGCGAAACTCAGACTCAACGCTGCTGATCTGGGGCCATCCAAGAACGACAAACGGCCCGCCAAGCGGCAAGCTCACGTCGGACTTTCCACCAGACATGGACGCTGCATTCTTCCTTGCGCTGCTAGGTCTTGTTGATGGAATCAGCTCGAAGCGGGTGGATATGACGGCTGGCTTGGGGGTTAAGCTGATGGGATTGCAGACGGCTAGTGCTTCGTCAATGCTCATTTGCCCGACTGCTAGCTGGATGGGGCCGCTGCGGTGGATGGTTCCGTGGTATGCGCAGGTTTCGCTGGAGTGGACGAGGAGGCTGTTCAGGGGACAGAATATCGTGAAGTTTGTCGAGGAGGTGATTGAGGAGCAGGTTGTTAAGAGGGAGTAGCGAGGATATTCCAGAACTCATCATGTTACGTTGCTACGGCGTTGCCCTTACCTATTTAGTATTACTAGCCAGCGACCCCTACATCTAGGGACTAAGCTCAAGATAGTGCACCGTATCTTGATATAACACTCTCATTACTCATCAACTACCAACTGCAATGCAACAGTCTGATCTCCAGAGGTAATCCAGGTTGAGCTAGATCCTCACACCACAATCCACACCCACAACCAGCTACAACCTAATCAGAATAAGCAGCAATAGCCCGATCCACATCCGCAACAACCTGCGCCGCAAGCGAATTCGCCAAACTCTGCAACCCAGCCGGCACCTTGGGCGTGATCACAGTCTGCAGATCCTCACCGGCAGCCTTGAATTCCAGCAGGATAGCAAGGACGTCCGCCTCCAGGCCGTCAGCGATGAAGTTGGGCTCGGCGGAGATGATGACATTGGTTAGGTCGTCGACGCGGTTGACGAGGGTGGTGATTGGGGTGATGAGTTGGAGGGCGTCGATGACGCTGAGCGGGGCCAGAGGGCCGATGTCAATGACGGCTTGCTCGAGGAGGTCGACGAGGACCTCGGAGGAGGCTTGCACGACGGTGCCGGGGACGCTGCCGGCGAGGTAGTCGTCGAGGTCGTTGGCTGCGACGTCGATTTGTGCAGTCACGGTGTTGAGGATGTTGCGGTAGTCAGAGAGGGCACGCTTTTCGGCGGGGATGGGCTCGGCGATGACGCCGGCTAGGAGCATGGTGGGGACGATGATGCTGGTGAACTTCATTGTGATAGAGTGCTGTGTTTCCGGTTCTTGAGGCTGTTTACTCTTTTGCTTCTGGCTTGGATGGTTAGGATGGTCTGAGTTGAGGGACTATGATGCCCTACTTATAGCTTCCAAGGCCTCGGTCGCTGTGAGTTTTGCAGTGCTTCATCCAATTCGACATGTGTTGTTGCCGTTGCCGTCTGCGTACCCCTCTGATCCCGAAGAGTATACGTGTCAGAGCACGGCATGGCGAGCTGAGGAGGGTTGTTGACGAAAACTGTAGAAACTGTGCCAGCGCTTGATGCTCTGTATAGGGATATTTCTGAGTCAGGATGAATGACTGCGGATGAGCCGAATAGACCTATACTGAGGATGTCATTGTCTAGAGGAACCATACAGAACATTCTCTCAATGTGTACAGCCTTGCGATGCTGCGCTTGGCTATGTGCTAGCGTGAAGAACCGGATCGGAACGCTCAATGCGCCTCAATAGCTATTCCGGTCCCATGACTGTATTGCAGCTGGGCGTTGGCCAGATTGTACCATTCCTACCATATTTGGTGTCAGGATTGGTAGACGTAAAGGGGAGAGTCAGACTGCTTGAGTCAAACATCACAGCGTGGGCAACCTATCCAAGCCGGCCGTTGAGGGGTATGGGCGAGATGACAACAATTACGCTGAGTTGATTCCGCTACACACCATTATCGCGTAATGGAAAGAACAGCCCCTTGAACTGTGCGAAATCATGCTGTAAGATCGACAGGGGTATTGCCTTCCCTCGAGCTGAAGTTGCTCCTCGGGAGATATCCAAACGACAGTCCCCATCAGATAACACCGGTACGCGAGGAGAGGACAGTTGATCGGCCACCGTTGTTTCAACCCCACAATCAGGATCGATTCTGCACCGGATACTCCTAGCGGCAGTTGATTTTACTCTGACAGGGTTCCCCACGTCAGTGCTAAGACCCTTCAGGATAACCGGAGGAGGTAAAACCGTGTCCGAAATTGTCATGCATATAGATTCACAATACGAGCTCGCGCAAGGTGATCCCGACAGGCTGAAGGAATGCGGAGAAGGCGGGGTTCATTCCTTATTACCCGATGTGGGAAAATCGGCTGACATCAGGGGAGGCTTTGCTCGCCCTAGAGCAACACCTCCTCTCTTACTTATACAAACTGTTCCAAGGTGAGTATTGCATGGAGCCAAAGCTTGGAGTAAAGGACTGACTTTTGTCTCGATAAACAATAAGTGATATTCGAAACTAATCTAACAGTACGAACCGGGATGCCGCTGGTTTTCGGATCAAATGCATTCCCAGAGTGCTAGAGATCAAGGCAAGCAAACCGGTGAGGGCTGCAGTTTTGTCCTTCTGAGAGAATCTCCATCCTTCCTAATCGTTAAACTGGGTTATATTACATCACCAAATAATCCATGATGACCCCCGGAATGCTGTCATGTACAGATCATAGACTTAGAGAATCAATATCCAGTAAGAGATCTTCCCAAAGTAAGAGCAAGTTGGCAGTATAAGCATGCTCGCCTGTGAGTGGTTCTATATATTTTACATAGTTGTTATGACCTGCATATGACACAAATTATTATCCATATCTCGACCTATAATGTCCGTCCAATATCCTAGCATAGTTGTTATCTGGGATACATTATACAAGACAAGTATCAGGATATATCTTGTTGCACCCTCCTGCCCTATTGATCATGCCGACTAGTAAGTATATCTAGCATGAATGGACCCTAGAGCTGGGTGGGATATGTGTCAATATATATTGAAACCAGATCAATCAAACAAGGCCGAGGGCCAATACCATTCAGTCAAGGGAACTCTCGTCGAAACTATTGGTAACATGACTGGTTCGGAAAGTTGGAAAGAATCTGGCCACCAAGAACACAGTCGAGGAGAGGCAGCATCTCAAGCGGCTGTGGACAATGGACAGAAGGACTCAGGTATATATGTTTTTTTCCTGCAGTTCCTTGTTCAATCAGCTTTCAACCGCTAATACCCTCATAGAACCCAAGGGTCAGAATAAAGATTCCTGAGCAAGAAAGGCCGCAAGATCTCGTTTAAGGACTTTTGAGTTTATGTCACTCAGAATTGCGGTATCTCTAAACTACTATAGCCGGAATTGTTGGCAAATGACACTGATGATCACCTCGTGCTCCAGCTATGAAAGTTTCACTTGAGTGTTCTTACCGCTTGGTTTAGTGCGCTTTCGGATATGCCGTATAGGTTATGGTCTGGTTTAGTGTACAACAGTAAGCGCGTAATGAGCATAAGATATGTGTTGGACTTGGAGTGGGATAGATAAAGTTTAGTTCCGATATATCAGATGGCGGCATAATGAAAATACAAAAGCCCAAGTCCGCATGCGGAATGTTGTTATACAAGCCTAGAAGCAGGAAGGCTTCACCCATGGTTCTACTGTAAGTGTCATGACGTTTCGACCTTTCTCCACATACACTACGTCGACAGTGCCAATTTCAAGTTCATTATAGATTTTCGGTGCTACACCCGGAGGGGGCCCGTGACGCAATGGAAATTATGCTGGAAAGAATGCCCAGCTCATTGCATTAGTATTCATCATGTTATGTGATCCTGCATGGCACGAGGCATAAAGCAAGGCACGCGAATCCTTCTTGACATGACCAAGAGCTGAAAAGAAGAATGTCTTCCTCTGAATACCAGCCAGACCTTATGCAGTGTCTGATAGAAAACATACTAGAGATTCCTTCTATTTCTTTGGCGTGATGCATCCGGGTAAGGTAATCCTCCAGGAAACAATTAAATATCAAGATATTAAAAGTAGAATAGAAGTAAACCTAGACACTATCTATCCTATCAGATACTATACTAAAATATTTACCTTAGCTGCTATAGGCCTCCTGGTTAATAAGGGGGAAGTTTATTAGGATAATTAAGTTAATTAGTATCTCCCTAATTTTAATCTAAAAGGCAATCCACGAATTACCATAGAAGCTAATATTATTAATCTTCTCTAGTATTCTATAGGGGTTAGTAATCTATTCACTCAAGGCCACAGTCCTCAGGGATGCTATCTAATGGATTCAAGGACCCTTATCCCGCTGTAAAACTTGATACCTACTACTAATTCCAACAGCTAATAGTTTAATTAGTACTAGATATACAGTAAAACTAATTTCAGTCTTGCAGGCAAGATTATCTTAAGGGTATCTAGATATCTATTCACCAAGTTTATCTAGTCTTGCATCCTACAGCCTTTACAGATAACGCGAACGATTCTCACAAAAGCCAACATTCACAACAATAACAATAATGTGGCTTGTCAATACACAGTCCTTGATAACAGAACATGAAAAAAGCTACTAACCAACTATTAGCCGTCTAATAATAACACCATCAAGCTTTCGGGATATACAATAGGAAGCAGCCTAAATAATATACTTACCTGGTGCATTTCTGTTCTTGCTGCGGAAAAAGCTAAGAAAAATAATGATTCCCCTGCAAAAGTCCAAAATCCACTACAGGAATTAACGCGTCTTCGTCAGGGCTACTGGACGAGGCCACCTGAAGATCCCGAAACAAGCACTAACAGGGCACCCTTTAGCATGGGCTGGATGCGGATAATGCTTCCCACGTCAATGTTAGGCTCACAAGGAGGAAATACCCTCTCTAGCCAATATCCCAGGTAGAGACTCTGAGAGGCGACTGGCAGTTGGACATACAAGGGGAGTGATTGGTAGGATAGCCACTGTCTGGATGTTTCTAGAGACGCAGAGTGCTATATATACTATAAAAAATCTACAGACTTTAGGTGACGCCAGTAACTTCATCACCCAGATTCTTATACAGGCACTCTTTAACCTCCAGTCGCGTGTAGTTCTAGCTCCGTGGGCTAGAAAGGAGGCAGGACTTAACAAGGCATAGCTCTCAGAAAAGTTTCTTAGGCCATAGGCTAATAATCAATATAAAAGAGACTATAAGCGCAACAGGATAATCTATATTAGTGACTGTACAGGCTTTAATAGCTTTTTACTTTAAGCATATCTACCAATAGCAATAAGCTGGCTGTGACATTTATTATCAGACATGTACAAAGACAGAATTAGTACTCTTCAAGGCAAATACCTACAGTTTCTTCACAGTTAATTTAGATTACTGGGTCACAGAGTAGTTTCTTTATAAAAGCTATTATCAAACACTACTAGAATTCAAGCTTGACATATCAGGGAACATGCTGGGTCTATCATGGTTGTGGGATGAGGATGAGGAACGCGCGTGGTTGCAGCGTTCGGAGTAGAAGACTCCTTACTTTTGTATTCCGTCGTGAGCAACCCCAACATAAAGTGTCCGAGTATGTTGTTGATCTAATCGGTATAAATTGAGGTTATCAGTAGGACATCTGTGTAACGTCAAGGAGGGGTTGACCAGCCTCGTTTTCATCCCTTTCTAGCTTCACTCAGCAAGCAGCCCCCGGCCAAAGTTGAATCATACCACATCTCTGACCTTGACGTGTTCACCACCCATAAGTTCAGATGGAGCTGCTACTTTGCTTAGTGTCTTGTACCCTGGTGACCGTCGTGTACGCTCAGAAGCCCTACATCATGAACTGGGCAACCCAGTCCTACGGCCCAGATGGCCCGTGGCAAGCGGTGACCATCAATGTAGGAAGCAACAAACAGCCAATAGCTCTATACCCCGGCGCCAACTACGCGAGCACGATTTTCGCTGACTCAATTTGCGCGAATTCAACGTTATCGTCAAGCTGTTACGCCGCCCGCGCAGGCACATACAACGCCTCCGAATCAACGGCCGCCATATCACGAGGCCACAGCGCAAACACGAGCTCGCCCTGGCAAGTCTTTTACTGGAGCGTTCAAGGCGCGAGTAGACAGAGTACAGCTGCAGACGAAGTCATCTTTGACGAGGATGAAACAATAATCCCAAACGTCAGCTTCACGACCATCTACGACACATACCAAACCTACCCAAATGGACGCTCGTACCCGGTCTCCGTGGGCAATCTCGCGCTCGGTGCACCACGACTGCGAGACACGTCATCGGGCGCGGACCTCAACATGATAGCTGCCTGGCTTTACACTTCTGGGAGAACACCCTCCTACGCATACTCTATGCACATCGGGTCCGTCGATCCACCCATCCCCGGGTCGCTCGTCGTGGGCGGCTACGACCGGTATCGGCTGATCGGCAAGCCGAGCAGCCAATCCATTGTAGATTCCGCCGGGACACTCCAAATAGTCCTGGAAGATATCGGACTCGGCGTTGCGGAGGGAGGTTCTCCATTTCCCTCCTTCACAGACACCTACCAGGGCGGATTGTTCCTCGACGACGAACACCAGAACGGCGGAATGGCCCTTCCGCGACTGGTCACAATTGACCCCACGAAACCATATATGTACCTTCCCAAAGCGACGTGCGATGCTGTCACTGGCTTCTTCCCTGTATCTTTTGAGACCGGGCTGGGACTTTATATTTGGGATGTGAACAGCGCGGACTACGCCAACCTGACTTCTTCACCTGCCTACATTGCCTTCGCCTTCAACAAGGACGGTTCAGCCGCTCAGAACATGACTGTCCGCGTCCCGCTCCGCCTCCTGACGCTTACCCTGCAGGAACCCCTGGTTGACGGAAGAAATCTCACCTACTTTCCATGTTTTCTGTCAACCGACACACCCGTGTTAGGCCGCGCCTTCCTGCAGGCCGCCTTTGTTGGGGTGAATTGGTTCGAGGGGGCGAACAATGGGTCGTGGGTTCTCGGTCAAGCACCAGGGCCAGGGTTGCAAGGTGGGACTGAAGGGGATATTGCGCCTATTGCTGTTAGTGACCGGACCTTGCAAGGAACCGAAGAAGGGTCGTGGGTCGATAGCTGGACGCAGCACTGGACGCCACTTGAGGTCCAGCGCACTAATGCTGGAGCTGACACGCCAAACGATAGTGGTATGTCCATTGGGGCGAAGACAGGTATCGGTGTTGGAGTTGGTGTAGCCGGTATGATACTGATTGCGAGTGGTGTGTGGGTTGTGATTCTCCGCTATAGGAGGCAACAGGTTGATCGTCCTGATGACACGAACGAGTCAGGGGCTGTGGGTATCAAGGCGGATACAGAAACTGTCATAGAGCTGTCTGGTGTAGATAAGCAGCATGGGCCTGCTGAGCTAGCGGCAAAAGGTACGGCACATCCATTGGAGCTGATGGATAGAGATCTAGTAGTACAGCATGAGCTTGAATGACGAAGTACTGTGATTACTTTTGGGTAGCATAGAGTTGGCTTGACGGCGTCTAAAGTTACAGTCTAAGCTGTGTATACAGGGTGGTATACTATATTGGAACTAGTCATAATATAGTTATAGTCTTCCTTTACGACTGTATTATCAGACAAGACGAGGATTAAGCCAAACAAGGATTGCCCGGCCAGCAGGGGTTCGCGGGCGAGCTGGACGCAGCGCTGTAGGAGTTGCTTAAAACCACTATACATCTATGTCCTGTGAGCTGATGATATACCTCTAGGTGTGAAGTGCTGGATGTATCCCATCTGGAAAGGAATCTTGGTACTGAAGGTTGTACTGCACTCATACCAGCCAGCGGAGTTGAGCATATGGGTTGACTTAAATGGCACTATGTGAGCTGCACGATGAGTAGCTAGTCATGCGGCACAGACCGCAAGTATCATCCAAGGGCCTGGTCAGATCTAGAGACTCATGCAGACATATCAAGGAACTAGTTGCCTCGTATTTATCCCCACTATCTCCCCTCCGCTAGCGGCCGCAACTCTTTCTCTCAGCTGATTGGTTAGACTTATTATCTAAAGAGAACATGGTCCAGGTAAAAATGTTGTATAACGGATAGATAGATATTCAAGCTAGTAGAGTATTAAGCAAGGTTCACGAGTGCTAGTCCTACACAGCCTGTTTTATCCTCGCGCATCAACGCTATCCTGATCAAGGTTGCAGTTTGAAGAGCCTTGGCACTCGAAATAGCGCTTGGAGGTCCTCCGTGCATTGAAAGAACGTTTAGGAACCATTTGTTAGTGTTACATTGCTAATCATACTAGTCCATGTACCAAGGGACACACCCCCCTGGATGCATCACTCATGGACCATGACTGGCACCGGGAAGATTAAAATGTACTGCGCCAAGATCGCCACGGAATCTTCAGCTGAGAAGAACATGGAGATCACGGCATCCTTACACTAGCTTCGAGCGGCTGGTACGAAATTAGATCTTTCGGGGCGGAGATCCTGGTAACAGGCATTTCAACAGTGCATCAAAAGGGAAAGCTACTCTATGCATGAAATTGCGGTTGAGCCGTGTGGGTGTCTTGTGCTGGCTGGGAATTACTTATAAAACCATCCAGCCAGCCTTGTCTCTCAAAGTACATCCCCCACGCCTGCAGCTACATTTCCAATCAACATGCGTTTCTCTATTCTTGCCTTCCTGCCTGCCCTAGCCGCGGCTGTTGACTTTCAGGTCACCAGCTGGTCCTGCAAACCAGTTCTCGACTCCACCCAGGGCCAGAAATATATGAGCGTGCGGGATGCCGGCGAAACCGGTTGCGCTGGCTATCCTCTCAACGAACACGATGACGGCTCGTACGTAGGGGCCTTCAGTGGCAATGAGAACTCAAATACCACTTTCATCTTTAGGGAGAGACCCAGGCCATTCTTCACGGCGACTTTCTCAGATCACCTTCGGCCCGGCACCTGCACCCCGGCCGTCGGGGAGGATGTCTGCAAGACGTTATCAGCTGCGTGTTCCATTACCACCCTATGGAACTGTTCCTACGACGCTGAAGCCAATCATACAACGCTACAAAAGCGACAGCAAAGCGTCAAGGTAATGGTAGCTGGAGATTCCATCTCGCACGGGATGCACGGTGACTGGACATGGCGGTGGCGTCTTTTTGCTTGGCGTGAGTTGATCCATCCCGGTCCATCAATCGCGGTGTGTGCAAAGCTAACCCTAGTTCTGGGCATCTGCAGTGCAGCTAAGTTACGACGTCCACTTCGTCGGACCGTGGGGTGGCACACACGGAGTGATGTTGCCCGAAGCCGCCATGCCGCAGCCACCCACCTTGCCAGGAGAGTCTGCTATTCAGCCTGCAGATGTCGTGGGCGGCTATGCAGACGGCGTGCCGAGTTCGTTCACCTCCACGGGCCACGCTTCGTTCTGGGGCCGGCAGGTGGCGCAGACAAAGGATACCATCAAGGGCTGGGTCACGGCGTACCAGCCAGACTACCTCATTATCCTGCTTGGCTTCAACGACCTAGGGTGGTGGGTTAGTGGCCCTGAAGACCTAGTCGGCAACATGGGGCAACTGGTACAGAACGCGCGCGAGGCCAAGCCAGATGTGAAGATCCTCCTGGGGAACATCGTGCACCGGAAATTCCTCAAGGACCGCCAGGACCTTGTGGACAACACTGACAGGTATAACCAGCTCCTGCGCGACAGGTACCCAAGCTGGTTCCGATGGGAGTCTCCCATCTCGTACGTCGATGTGAATGCCAACTACGACTGCCACCCGGACAGTTGTCCTGACGGCTACGATGGACTGCATCCGAATTCCATGGGTGAGTATCATATTGCGCAGGCGTTTGCTCGCAGCCTCAAGGCCGATTTTGGATTCCAGGGTCCTGACTTTGACGTGCCGACCAACCCGGAGCCGAGGATTATTAGCACGCCGAGTAGTGTGCACACCGTCTCATACCCAGAGGGCTTGTACACGACCTGGAACAAGGTCCCAAACGCTCGAGGCTATGATATGCGCACTCGACTCCAGGGGATGACTGGTTGGTGGTCTGATGGCCAGGTCTACCCCAACACTTATGCCGCCTGGACCACATGGGTAGGAGATGGGCAGACGTGGGAGTTCCAGGTCCGCACTCGAGGCGACAATGATGACATATCCAGCTGGTCTGAACTCTCCACAGCTACAACGGAGTTGCAGACATCCGAGGGTCCCCCAAACATTGTGGTCGTACCTTCTGGAGACGGCATCCGCGTCTCCTGGGGGCCTGTGACAGGGTACAGCGTCAACCGGTACGCAGTCATCATCTGGGACAAGGACACGGAGGGCGCCTTCATTGACACGCGCGGTGCATCAGGGACGAGCCTCTCTATTGACGGGTTGATATCCGGGCACCGCTACGAAACTTGGGTGGCTACCTACGTCAATCTGCAGAGCGGTTTGACAGGGGCGCCGTATGCTGCGGGAGGCCTGCCAGCCGCTGGGAGAGATGTGATCGTTGGCTCATTCTCGCCCGACCAGCCTACAGACCTTCGGGCCACCAACACTGACGCCACAACGGTCCAACTAAGCTGGAACCCCGTGGAAGGCGCCACGGGCTACACCATCTACGTCCGTGCAAAGGACAAGACCGCCTTTAACGTAGACGGGACAGCGACCGGCACGACGTACGGCGTCGCGTTCCTATTCCCTGGGACATGGAACTTTGAGTTCTGTATTGCCTCCTATAACGGAAACCTCGAGAGCCCGCGGAGGAGTTGCGTCATCCCACCGGTCTATGAAGCTCCCGAGGGTCCCGACCCCAAGGGCAACATCCGACTCACCTGTACGTTCCACCATCACAGCATTCAGAGTGCAAGCAAGCTGACAACAGGCACCACCAGTCTCGGACGAGATTATCAACATCGGCACAGTCAAGCTTGGCGACATCAGGCAGGAGCTCAGTGATGCCTGCTCAACGCAAGGCCAATGCGACACCAACGCCTTCACGCTGAATGGTCAAATTGTCGCGGCCGGCCTTGGTGGCAGCGTGGAGAGCATAGTTCTGACGGTCAATCCATCCGGGGCGTATCCAACCTGGTGAGTTGAGATTCATACCTGCAAGGCGAAGTCGATGCTGATGCTAACCTTGCAAAAGGATCCGCAATGGCCTGCTCGACGCACTATATGCAGCTGTCACAACACTGGCAGACTGCTACACGGTGACCAATACACCCACATGCCCATCCCCCATGACCTATTGTCCCTCAAAGCCATTTACCGTCACACAGTGCAAGGTGCCCCAGTACTGGGGTATCAACTATCAGGATCCCAAGGAGTCCAACGCAGCGCCACCGTTTATTGGAGCGGATATGCAGATCAAGGTGGTTGGTGATGGATTCTGTGAAAAGATGATGACTTCACTGGGTGCTGTTGCTAGTGAGTTCTTCTTAATATTCGCCGTTGACTTGAATCAAGGTCTGTGGATGCTGATTCTAATACTATGAAGGTGCTGTGAACGGAGCTGCAGGTGGGGTTTTCACACTTTTGAGTTTGGCTTGCAAGGATTAATAAATGGATTTGGGTGTTTCATGTGGAAGAAACGCAGAGCAATGAAAAAAACAAATGTTGGAGCAGCTGCTTAGAGGATTGCAAGTGTAATCTTCTATTCTGATATATTCTTTGTGTGCTAGATTATTTATAGGGCAGATCTGCGGTTGCTGTGATTGGTTTTTACTTATATTACACAGGCTTCTGCTAACTTGCAGCCATGGCACTCTCAAAGCCTGCTTGAGATCCTTGAACCTCGGGATGAAGCGGTAAAGGGATATGGTGAAATAGCATGTGTCAACTGTCGCAGACGGTGCCCTCAAGGCTGCATTTTGAGAGAGCTGTGACGTGGTGCTTGACAGTAGTCCTGACTTTAAGCAAGTGATGAGGTGACTTTATGATCATTACTTCCCACGTATCTGAACCAGGATTCTGGAAAGGCCAGGCCCTTCATCGTGTTGGGGGTTGGGAGTCTTGACAGGAGCATAGCCCTGTGATTTTTCTTGGTCGGGTTTTATTCCCATTGTTCATCACGTGTTCCGGGGGTGAAATGGGCGTGAATCGGGCTGTATTAATCAGGCCACACTCTGTCCTCGGTAACAAGTGCATAATGGTGAGTCCACTTGAGCAGACGGGTCGAAGGCAGTGATACCAAATCCACAATCCAATCGCGGAGACCAAGTAGGCAAGGTGGACGAGACATAAGGATAAGTGGGAACAAAACTTAGACCGCAAGGCCGCGCACAAAGGCTGATAGTGTGTTACCTTGATCAATGATATGATACTATCTAGGGCGGTAACACCTAATTATCTTGCTCCGCGAAACCACTGCGATATCGCTTCGTAGTAATTGATCACAAATTGGCTGTATACTGTGATAGAAAGCGGTTTGACTACGCTTTAGGGCTATTTGGGGAGCTGTTTCGAAGAGGTTAGATCAAAATGGATAATCAGATTGGTCAAAATTACTAGACGACCTAATAGAATACCAAATTTGGCAATTAATAAGAGAGAAGATATGGTATCGAGGCGTGGCGGGGTTATATTTCGATAGCCATGTCACCTCCCGAAAGCGCCAGGAATCGATTGAAATTCGGCAAGGCCTGATTTCGGGCTTGATGAGCCAAAAGTGAATCTTACCACCCCTTTGATCAAAATATACCCCTCGAATTAGGTGAGGTTTTGAGGGATTAGAGGTACGACCTCACCGGAAGTGCATGGCAAAATGGTGAGGAAGAAAGTGGTGGGTCACGCATTTACCTAAGGGAAAGGTCTGCAGTGTGTTAAAATTCAGCAGATATTGGACCCATTTCTTTTAGAAACACATGGAGATCTTCGCGATTTTGACCTGCAGAAAGGGTGGCTGGTTGAACGAAGGATGAGATCACTGCAGTTCTAGCTGACATGCATGTGTAGCCGAGTATGGGGCTGAGCTGAACTGTGGAGAAAACCGAGCATAGTCGCATTATTCCCATTCATTCAGAAAGGGTAAAACTGCTAATCGACAAGGACGATCCATGCCAGCTCCACACCCTCATCTTGTTATCCTTTGAGCTAGCAAAAGATCGTCGCTTGCATGGTGTACATGTAGAGAGCAACCCCCACCAGGAGGGGTATTAAAGCGCTCTCTACAGACAGCGTGTTCTCTTGAAAGAAAACCTTAGGCAGTTTCTGTTTCTTTCCCATACACCTTTTATCCTTCCGAAATGGCCAAATGGTGGGAAGTTGCAAAAGATGTCTCATTCAACAATGAGACTAACGATGCAATCCTGAGCGCAAAGCTACCGGACCAGGACGGCAACTATTGGGACTCGAGTGTCTCCCTCAACAAATATATAGGAGTCGAATACGGTGCGTCAGTCTAGGACTGCTGAGTTTACCGATTGCCTGATTGCTAAGTGATGTCTAGGAATCCTTCAATGGGGTGGCCGCTTGGTCGGAGTTACCAGCGACGTCAGGGATCTCGCTTTCTCTAGTGGTAACCCTCCATACTTGACTTGCCTAGCCAAGAACATGAGTGGTGGCTTTGTGACAACCAAGTTTGAGCTCAGTGAGATCAATGTCTCCAACAACAATGGAGCGTTCAACATCGACACTCGTGGTGGCCCCCATGACCCTCGAACGGTGAGTTACTACCTCGTCTATAAGCCCCTTATCCAGCATGCATGATCATAATCTCTAAGCACATCACCGGCTGCATAGTTCAAGTCCACGACGGCTGTGTTTGAAGCTCAGGGGAATCAGATGAAGCCCATCAAGTTTTCGCTCATCAATGGCGATAAGTGGACCTTTTCCTCGTGCATCTACCGAGGCAGCCCTGGCAATTACGACATACCCTTCCAGCTGCCCCTGTTGAGGTCTTCGAATGCCAAGATCACCTGGGCAGGCTCTTCTCCCAACTTCTATTCGACAGATTTCTTCGGCTCTCTTGGAGTGAACTGGTTCGACCTTAAATTCAGGAATGAAGCTGGCGTAGAAGAAATTGTCGTTGAAGGATTCTTGGATGGCCACAGCACGGAAAAGAAGGGTAGTCTTCTCTACAATATCGTAGGCCACGGGGGATGGAGTGTGGATCTCAGTATCGCCAATCGCCAGCAGCAGCGCAGAGATTTGATTCTAAGGGGCGAATGGCGTGAGTACTTAGAGAATGAATACCGGGAGAAACTGGGCGAGCCGCCGATGACAGATTACCAGATGGACATCTTCCAGATTAAGATGTCTCGATACGCCAGTGGAAAGAAAGCTCCCAATGCTGAGGGCGAACTTGACACCAATTGGGATGAGATTGATATGCATGATTTGAGAGATGAATAGCGATGGCAATTGAAATGAATCTATCCATGTTCTCTCGCTGCGTAGCATCGGAGTTGTTGTTAAGGGAAGTATTACTAGGCGAAAAGATGAGAACACTATCTAGGGTGCACAGAAAGCTCAGGCCCCAACTTGCAGGAGTAACTGGAAGAAGTATACTTTTATGACACGCCGTGTGCGGATCTCACGCGTAAGGACATAGTGATATTCGATATCTTGGTAAGGGAGAGTAGGTCTGAAAAATATTAAAGATCGAAGCTTGAGCCTTTTCCTTCCCCGCGGGGATGCCTTGTATTTGTGACAGGCGAGGAAAAAGCAATATACAACCCCTCATGTACCGTGTACACTATAGTTTCGAGAAGCGGGGTCATTCTGTTAGTTAGAACCTGCTTCATGACACAATGAACTTGAGGCAGAAGTCTTTGGTAATGCACCCCTTCCCTTGCAGCCTATACCCTCTTCTGCAACCCATATACACGATATTCTTATGACAAACATTTCAGAATATTCATGGATGATGGCATGGCCCAATTCGTTTACCAGGCCATAGCCTGTGACAGGGACGGGTTCAAGAGCGAGGGTATGTTACGTACCAGTTATGCACAAATCCGATGATCAATCTCAATGTTCACTTTGACCTTCTCTAGTCCTCTCGGTCCTCTCCTGTCATCAGGATCGGTGGGTGGCCACCTAGCGCGAGCTTGATCCCGGCCTCTCCACACGGACCGATCTGCAGAACTTCTTCTGATGGATCATGGACCAGAAATCTCATTTGATGATCTTGTTGATCATATACCAAGCCGGTTAGACGCAGATGCTTCTTGGCTGAGATGTCGTGGCACCAGCTATAGCCTGTTTGCAGTTCACTATGGCCCATGCATTAACAGACTCACGCATGCACTGCAGCCTCAGCCGCCGTGTCCATAGTCAGGTTAATCGCATACTACAGGATGAAAGGGTATCTACGGAAGTATGAGTAGCAGCTGTATTTCATATTAAATAGCATGGACTGTATCATGTACTCTGCATGTGAATAGATGGCTTGGGAATTTCGATCGACTTTGATTCAAGAATCCTCCTCAGATGTCGCATAATGCCATTAAATGTTAATCACATCGCAGAAAGATTGCCAAGCAGATTGTATCTCCACCCTGACGTAGAGGTCAGCCAGCCACAGCGAAAAAGCGAAAGAGATCGTGCCCGTCAAAAACACCAGATACTATCCGATATATCCAGTATTGACTTTCAACTCCTTTATGCACGAACTAGGAGCAGAGCATTACCCAAGGAACCTTGGATCAGGAATAAGAGACATGATACTCAAGAAACACTCTACTAGGAAATATCATAAGTTTGATAGCCTAGTGGCGTCGTTAGATGTTCCGCGCCTTCAGATCCCAGCTCAGGATATCTTCCACTGCCGCTCTACGAAAACGATCATCCCGTGTAAATGGTGAGCCTCGTGGTATTGGATGATGGATGGGAACCGCCCATCAGGTACACCAAGGTCCGCAAGGCCTACGGTGTCCATTCAATGATCCATATCTACAGCATGCAGGTCGCGTGTTAACTCTGCATCTCCACGGAACTTATCCTACGTTACCCATACCACTAGGTGTGAACAGCTATCGGTGATGGGTACGTGTAAGTCTCTAACAGGTGTCTCAAGCGTCCGTGCCGAGAGATCGGCCTCGATCTAACATGCAGGCCAAGGCTATTCTCCACAGATCGGCATGGCAGATTGGGCAGCGTAGCAAGCATGCAGCCACGTCCTTGGTGGGTCACTCCATAAGGAAATAATTAGCAGTGATCAAACAGCAGAATGGTATATTCAGCTGAAGTGAGGGAGCGGCGGGTGCTGGAAAAAAAAAAAAAAAAAAGAAAAGAGGGTCAATGATAGCAGGGTGTGTAGAAGCCTGGAAGTTGGCTGCTGGCGTTTGGCTTTTCTTATAAATGATCTGGCTGTTCTTAGCAGTGCAACGGGTATTTGTCTACAGACTCGGTGAATATCAAGACAACCTGATAGGCGGCTCTACGAGCTCAACAGCAACAAAACATGAAAAGAACATAGCATGCAACAAGGAGGCAGTCTCGCTTGCGTCATTTAGAAACAACCTCCTCGCGAGCGGCCATTTCTCAACTCTTGACTCGGTCGATCCACTCGCCAAAACCACCATCAACCCAAGAAAAACCGTGACGGCTTCCCCGCAGGACGAGCCAGAGAACCTGGCCTTTCCAAGTTGGGACAGCGCTGGGCGGCGATATCATGCGCAACTACAGCGGAGGGCACCGAAGACCCAGGGACGTTGATTGTTGGTGGTGCTTCACTGACGAATGTCTCGCTCGTTATTGGCGACCGCGACGAGCACTATCAAGACCTGAAAGTATTTCCCGTGCCGGTTGCTGGAGCCGCGAGTGGAGGTGGTTCTCTTCTGGTCGCGCCGGTCGAAGAGCCAGACGCCCAGCCAATGATGATGAGGTGAAGAATATGATTGAAGGGATGCAAGCGGGGCTCGAGACTCTCAAGGAAAGCTGGAAGGACGGAATGCATGCCTTGGAGAGCGTGGTCGATGAGATTCAAAAAAAGGTTGCCGCCGTCTTCCATATTAACAAGATCGAGGTTGGGATTCATACCCATGCCCTGATCAAGGATGAGCCTCTGATGTTCACTTTCATTGGCACTGTGGGTGGTAAGGACTTTGACATCAAGGCAGACTGGTTACCAGCAAAGACCCTCAAGGACCTATACAAGGATGTCACGAATGAGATCTTGAAGATAGCTTGATCGACTTGTGGAGATTGAATCAGTGGAACTGAGTGATAGAGTATCTAGTATTTAAATATTAGAACACCCGTGTCTCGTACAATTGGCGAGGACGTGAACATTCATTTGCAGGAGACAATCTTTCTATCGTATTATTCAAGCACTTCATCGTCTTCAACAATCTGAACCCCATGTAGCCTGAGAAATAGATTGTCATTGCTGAACCTATATAACTTACAAAAGCACTGCACATCCTGGGAAAGGGGGGGTCGGGGCTGATGTTTAACACGATCGTGCAGGGGCCGATTGACACGAATGCTTATTATGAGAGCAAGACAGAGAGGAGATGATTGCGATCAGAATGATCTGACGGCTGCAAGGAGGCTAGGGGGTGAAGGTGATGTAGGGAATGATGTTACGTTTATTGCGAGTGAAGAGGCTCGGGGCTTGAATGGACCAAGTTCGAATTCATTGGGGGGCCACACTTGGTTAGGTAATTATTGATTGATTGGGTTCAGTTGGTTAGATATTATTAATTCAAATGATTGGGCTCATGATTTCTTATACGTCGAGACCTGGGTAACTAGAGCAGCACCATTAGGAGGAAGGAGAGAACGGCCGTGCCAAAGTAGAGCCATGCACCGTGGGTAGATAATGTGGAAGCACTCCCATCGCCGCCACCTTGTGTTTCGGGACCAGTATCAGTGGGGAAGACTTCAGTGGTTGGGGGAGAGAATGTCGGAAAAGAGAACGTCGAGTCAAATGGAGGCTCCCATTCATCGTCATCATTGTCAAAGGACGATGTGGGGAATGATCTCGTGGTTGATGTGGTCGACCTGGTAGAAACCGTAGATGTTCTCGTCAAGGTAGGAATGTCTGCGAGATCGGGCGTTGTCGCCGCAGCCTCCGAGAGACTGGAGCTGAGATCTTCCAACAAGGAGCTTGCCGCAGCAGAGTTACTCGCGGTGACGGTCACCCTAGTTGACGACGATTCCCTCGACGAGGTCAACGACAGCGTCGATGTCGTCACCTCGATCCGAACATAGTAGACCTCGATGTACCAATACACATACCAGTACCAGTAGACAATCTGGGACAGCTCATAACACCCCGCCGGTGGGCAGCAGCCGGTCGTACCGTCGGGCCGTATAACACACCTCTTCCCGCCAGGACAGTACTTCCCGCCTCTACAGCATTGGGCGTCGGGTGGTGCGCACCCTACGGTGCAGCACTTCATGGGCTTGTCGCACAAACCTCCATGAGCGCAGCACTGATGAAGCGCGTCTTGATTACATATCCCACTGATAACTGACTTGGGCACATGCTGCTCCCCCTGGGGCATGTGGCTTGACGTTTAGCAAGAAAGCCAATGTCGAAGGGATCGGTCGAGCTTATGAGGCTCGCATTGTTTGCGAAGGGTAGTACATTCGTGTCTAGCGACTCGTGCGACTGGAAGAGGTCTTTCGCGTGGGCGCTGATGACCAAGAGTGAGGAAGCCCAAACTAGACTTGCCAGCCGCATTGTGAGCGTACGTAGTCCTTGCGATAACTGTTAGAATCGAGGCTGTTGTCCTGGATAACAGTCCAATTTAAGGCCGAGGGCATGGCCTGAGCCCTGCTCGCTGTTATGGCTTTCATACCGACCATAACATGAGGCTCCATAGACATCTCGTATTCAACAAGCGCGGCGCAAAGAAACGCCACTATTGGCCTGTGGGAGGTTGGCAAACAACATAACGCCCTTGGCCTCCTCGTGTTCTCCGTGCCAACGCTCCGTTTTAGGCATGGCGAGCTGCTAGATGACCTTCCAGCTGGCCACAAGCCCTAAGCGAGGGATTTCTTCCATGGAAACGAGCGAAAGAGCCGCACTCTACGCCCTCACATGAATCAAGGCTACATTTTGAACATCAAATCAACAGTGTAGGTAGACCCATGCCGTCGTCCGTGTACACAGACCGGACGGAGCCTATACCTTGACAAGACAGTTGCGGCAGAGCTGTAGAAGGAAACATCGGATCCCTGTCCGTTCCTGTATGTATTGTTCGGGGGTCTGGAAGTCTGGCGTCTTGGATGACTACATGCAAAATAACCTACCTACATGTGTTTATCACAAAAGACCAACGGCGAAGTATGTAAGTAGTTCATATCCCGCTATGACTGTCTCTTTCCCGGGTCTTTACCCTCGTATAATGTCCTGTTGACACTTCTCGAAACGATATGCAGATAAATGTCAAGCAGGCTCTGATCTCGATATTATACTCTATAATACCACCGACAGGTCAGCTCCACGCTATGCATGATCACCCCAAAGGCTAGATAGATTAAACTCATGCACCTCCATTACCTCTTAAGCGACCCTGTAACAACAGTATTCCACTAAATCATTGCCCCACAAATGCTCTCACTGCTGCCAGTCCTGTGAGTTGGTGAAAGAACTTGTAGGAGTGAAGTGCTGGACGTTTGAGTTTGAATTTACGTCTGCGTTACTACTGTCCGCCACTCATAATCGTACCAGCGGCAATGCCACCCAGAGCCTTAATATAGGAGACGCAAGTAGCAGGATTTTGATAATTTGTGTAGCCAAGCAGTGTGAAGCAGAAGGATTGCCGATTTTTGAGGCATGACTCAAGAATGCCGGTCTGCAATCCGCACGATGAATTGCTGAGCATCACAGTAGACTTATCCAAGGCCCCTGGTTCACAACGCCGTTAGCAAGATCTAGAGACTTGGCTGATTTGGTCTCGCCACATACAGACGATTCTGCTAGACGGCTGGAGAACTGGAACTAAGATAACTGGGCGTAATGGTCTATTCTTGGATCCAACCCTGCGGCACTGGAGATTCAGGTGTATCTGAGATCCGAAGCCATATTACCATAATCTGGGGGGTTTCCGTCCGGGTATGCCTGCACTATCAGAGGTTAATGTATCGTATTCCGGGGGCTACCACTTCCACTCCCACCCTGGCCGGCGACGGCGCTAGTGTCGTGCATGTATAGATTGACAGTACGAGGTTGCGCTATATTTCTCCCGTCTAAATGACTGCCCAGCCCTTGGCTGGACTGCGGGGAAGGCAGGCTTTCTGCTTGTTGTTGATGGTTAGGAAGGTATAAGTGGCCGTCATGATACATTCCGATCACCAATGCGCAGTTCGGCAGAGAATGAATCTACCCGGGAGTATTGCCCGCCTGGGAATGCAGGTCTACATAAGATTAGAAAGCCGTACTTCATCTGGAAACAATAGGCAGGATTCGTCATTCTGTGGGTGTTACTAGTCAATACAAAGAGCCTGGTAACTTGGTCAAATCCACTAGGTCACCTATCAGCTCGTTATAGGGTTGTGTATATTCTCCTAGACCCCTCCTGTGCGCATGCAATAACCCTCCACCACTATGAACCGTCACCCCCGAGCTCATCTAGTCAGACAATCACCCACCTAATATACAATCAAGTCTCAAACTCAGCGGAGTACGAACAAGAATCGTGTTGTAACAGACTGGATCTGTATATCGAACCACCTCATTCTGGATCTTATCAGAGTCATCACAACCCGGAGACCGAAACAAGCTGAGCCACGGGTACCCCCTTGCACAACTTTCTCCCGCCACAATAAAGTCATTGGTAATGTACGTGATGCTCTCAAGATCAGTGCATAGGAGCAGGGTCTGTCGGGGTAAAAATTCTCAGTGTTTGCATGAAGTAGGAAGGATGTCATACGTTTGTAATAGTGGACAGCATCTTGATAGATTCATCCGTAGAGCTTGAGTGCGAGATTCTGGACTGAGGGCACACTATATCTCGGCAGAGAGCGTGAGCTTTTTATCTGCTGGCTCGGCTTCGGTGTCGACTCTGCTTTCGGTGACGCAGATTACAGCGCCGAATGTCATGCGCCAGGAGATGTCGGAATTGGATGTCACCCCCACTGTCTTGATTCCTTCCCCACCACCCAAGTGGTTGGATCACTGAACATAAGGCTAGACGGCAGCTGGAGGGTTACAAGCCGGGCCCGAAGGTGCCACCAGATAGTCACCTGCAGCATTCATCAGCCTCCGGACCAGGATCATGACTGGAAGAGTTAGAACCAGGTTTGGAGACGGGTAGATATACTAAACAGCTAAATAATAGATGGCGACAGTAGTGATGAACTAGCTATTCTTATGAACTCCTTAAAGCTTGCGCAGACTTTTAATAAAGTGCAGGGAACACAGGATCCCTGTTTCGTAATAAGATATCAGTGCTGTACCCTACTGTGGAGGCCCTTTTATAACGTAGGGTCACCTAGCCTAGACATACAGACAAGATACTCAACGATCGTTTGAAGAAGCAGCTCTAAATTGAAAATTCCTCTTTCCTAGACACCACCGGCACGGTCATCAATCCTGACCTGCTGACCACACCCTCCTAAACAAGCCGTTGCGGGCCATGCGTCCAGGTTTTTTGCATCTTTCAGCAGTCAGGATAGCGTCGACTATTGTATATTTCTGCATGTCGGAAAGAGGGATAGGGGCCTGCCATATACCTTGTTTATAGATATCTAGATAACAATCTCCGTTTTAGTTTAGTCAATTGATGTTTGTTTCTCTGATATCATACTTGTAGTGGAATTACTAGAACTCATAACTATCAAAAGACAAAAGCACGGGGTCCAAATAAAGCGGCGGGTCGACTTCCTCAGTACCGCTCTCAAACCCCGTACAATCAGGCCCCCAATTCATCGATCGCTCTGGTAAATTCAGCGATACAGTCCCAAACCCATTCAACCCGTGTTGGGCGTTCGCAAACGCCCGCTGTTTCTCATTTTCATGTCCCGCACCCAGCAGTGCGGACTCGGCGGACAGCTCCTGGAGATCGATCCAGGCCTGGGAGGGCGTGACGAGGTGGAAGAGGCGCTTCCCGATGTGGAAGGCGCGGCTGGAGCTGGGGTCCTGCTCTGCCATACTGTGGAGCCAGAAGAGGGCCTTTTTCGCGGCTTCGCGAACAGCCTCAGCGTCTTCGCCTGGGTTTGCTTCGCCGGGTTGTTGTTCGCCGGAGACGTCTACGACAGAGACGAGGCCTATGGAGAGCTGTGTGAGCAGGATCGTCAATGCGCGCATAATGGTGTGCAGGAGCAGCCACCAAGACGTCATGGACATGATCCAGCCTATATCTGGTTTGCTAGGAAGCACGGAGATGAGGGCAAGGGCGAAATGCACGCATGCCTTTGCGGTGTCGTCTTCAAAGTTGGACCGTGGAACTTTAATGTTTGTCCCGGCTTCGATGTCCAGTTCTGTCAGGCACGGACGGTTCAGAATCATCTGCGAGCTGTAGTACACCATCGCGAGGGAGACCTGTTCTCGGGAATTGGGCGCAGACATGCCGCCAAGGTCATTTGCATCGAAGATGATAAATGCAAAGGCTGGTTGAAGGCTGGATAGCCAAAATTGCAGTTTCTCCTGGTAAAATGGGATTTTCGCGCTAATGCTGTCCTTGGTAGCAGTGAGACTGTAAAGTGCCTTGGTGGCCGCTTGCATGGTAATGGAGAGGTCAATAAGATGGAAAAAGTATAGCGACTGGCTGGGAATGATATCCCGAAGCCATTGATCTCGCGCGGATCGTTCAGAGGTACTTGCATGTATAGTCGACTGGAGTTTGGTTTCACGCAAAGAGCAATCCTGTAGTAGTTCGGTCACCTCGGGAAGTGAGAATTGGCCTTCATCATACGGCAGTGGAAGATGAACAGACATCGACTGACTGTCGATGCATGACACACGGCCAGTTATGCTAGAGAGAACATTTTCCAAGGCTACAATTGACCACCAGATTCGAGCACGGGTCTCTTTGGATACAGTGTCGAGTCGGCTATTGCCATCGACTCGGAGATTGAGACCGATGGAGATTGCTAGGCGTGCAGCCCGACCATTCGCCTGCCATGACCTAGAAAGTTAGAAATGGCTGATTGAGTGGATGTCATCAACCTACTGATTAGATTGACCTGAGAACAGGTAGTAGATCGCGAACATCAGTTCAATCTGGACCTGGTGTAAGCCAAGATACTTGGTCGTCCCCGGCGCGGGGCTCAGCGCCAATGCTCGCGATAGATAGACCCGGTCATCAACATCACTTCCGGAAGCTGGTAATGTCTGATAGCATCTAGATCCCACGGCGAGTATTAAATTCAGAACAGCAAGCCATTTCCGCGATGGTTGGGATGTAGAGCAAGTGAAAGCTTCATCAAACTGGAAAATGAAGACCGATTTATTGACAACTGGGAAGGAAGGTGCGACTGATTTGAAGAATATGCCCACCAGCTGAGCCGCCCAAGGCTTCGGGGGCAGGCATCTTGGCTCGGGTGGTGGGATCGTTTCAGCCGCCTGGGTGTGACCGAGGTGATAGTTCATGGATGGGGTAGAGTCTTGAATGTGAAACGAATGAGGTGCTCGATTATCCATTGTCAACCTGTTGACTGCGGAGCCCAGCCTTTGCAACCATGCGATATCAGAGGCCTTTCCAAAATAGCCTGCTGTTCGGCTGGCCTCATCACGGTTGGGATCTTCGGTCAATGTACCTGCATCTTCGAGAAAGTCCACTGAGGCTGCGGGAGTTGCGGAAGTTGCGGAGCTATCTGTAGACGGCAAGTGTGGCATTCCAGGCCGGGTCTTGTTTCAACCCAAACATCACAGTTAGAAGGTTGTTTTTCGTCTAGGTAGCTGCTTCACGTACCATAAAGCCATCTCCGGCGTGACTGTCACCTACACTGTCCTCGACGAGTGGGCTTTCGCTATCAAGAGTCTGAGTTTCCGAGGCCTAGAGTCAAAGGTTAGCTTACGCTAAGACTGTCGAGATCCCCACCATCCAAACCTGCTCAGCGTTTCCAACGTGCGTTGCTTTCGGCAAGCGATATTCTCGAGCCACGAGGAGCAAAGAAACGAGCCGTGGTCGATCGCCGGCATTGAACGCCGCAACGATGTTATCCAATACCTGATGGGCGGTCTCAAGCTTCTGCTCTGCTCGTCTCAGAGTAAACCTCCTGCGTCGGTCGCTTTCGGCGACGAAGACGCAGTCGCGCTTGTTTACCGCACAGTTATCGCAAGGCTCGTTTCCACCACACTGCTAGCATTAATATTTTGTTGTGGGGTTTTCAGGGGTAGAAGGTAGTGTTTTGGAGCGTATTATTGATAATTACTTTGATTCTCCGCGTCCGACATGCTAAGCAGGCGTTTGATCGTTTCGTTCTTCGGGGCACTGTCAGGGATGCTCTGGGGATGGAGTCTAACCTAAATGGGACGGGCCTTGATTGGTTTGACATATTGGGAAAGAGGTTTCCAGGTTTGGAAGTCCAACGGGCAAACCAAAAAAAGCGAAGTGGCAGCAGGTTGAAACCGTTGAAGAAGAAGAAGAAGAAGAAGAAGAAAAACCAATGAAGAGCAGCAGGACGAGGCAGTTGCCCCTCACAACTTGGACATCGCACCGGGCTTCTGACGTCATAGGTACAACCAACAGATGATTGGTGGAAGGGTTGTAATTCCACGCCATTGAGAGCTTCCAATTTGCTATACATAGACCCCTTTTGTTGAGTTTTCCAATGCGCAAGGGCGCTTGTGCTCAGCTTGGTCTTGGTGAAGAATTGAACATCCTGATTACAGCAGTGTCAATGTAATAGCGACCATAGATGTGGATCGATAGCCCGAAACTGGGGTGTTGATTTGACTATAATCTCACTCGCAGACAGTATGCACTCATACGTTTGCCCTTCCCCAACATCTGAATAGTCAGGCATTCGATCGTGGCTTCTAGAGCCTGCCCAGGAGTCTCCCCCCAAAAAAGAAATCGGCCTTCTCCGAGATGGTCACCTGCAGCATTCGCCTCCGAACCAGGGATTATGCCTGGAGGTACTCTTTACGAGATTCGTTGACCCTTCGCGAGCAGTTCGAGGCGGGGGTAGATGCACCGAAAATCGGGCGGGAGCGAGCATGCTTTGTTGACCGATCTGCGGGGCTACTACTGCTTTAATGATTGCTGTCAAGATTGCCTTGCGAGTATTAAGCATCCTCTGTAGCCGATTCGAAGTAATATAGCGGTGGGATCCAATAGATGATGTGAAGGCAAGGAGGAACAATACTGCCCGCTACTGCCGTTCTTCATAGGATGAAAAATCTTAAACAAGGTCAGGCCTGCTGTAGAGTCCACGAGACAGGAAAAGAACCAGGTATGCCAGTCAAACTGCCTAAGTAAAATATGTATGTGCATCCCCCTCGACTCTTCCTCGATACAGAGGATAACCACCAACCATCTTTCCAAACCCATCTAGCCACCACCATTGCCGCCCCCAGAACAATAGAGCGACAGACTCCGCACCGTAACATCCGCCGTCACACACTGCGGGTTATTACTAACAACAAAGCTCTCAATAGCCTCCGCCTCGCACCCCGGTGCCCCAAACAATTGAACCACAGCGTACGAGTCTGCAATTGCACACGCTTCTGTCACAAAAGCATCATAGCTAGACGATGAGATGTCTTCAACATCCACGCAGTAGGTTTCAGTCACGGTTGTACGGCCGAGGGCGCTGCTCCTGCTGCAGGCGCCGTCGGAGTATCGATGGAATAATGCGGTGGCGAGAGCGGTGCTACCCGTTGCTAGGGCTGTGCAGAGGAATAAGGTCTGAGGGGATGTTAGCATGAATGGAATAGAGGAGAATGCTGTACCTTTGTGGCTGCGGAAATCATGATAATTGGTCTGGAGTGGAATGAAAGAGATAGCACGTCCCAGGGCTAGAATTGCTGGGGAAAATAGTGGGTTTTATGGCCATGTCTGCTGAGGATGGGTTCAGGTAAGCCAGTCTGATACGGAATATTGGATGGCCCCGGATTGGATGCCGATTGTACTATGTTCTCACTTGCAGACTGCACAGTCAACCTCCGGTCTTTTCTGTTATCTCAATAGCACCCAATTGATTGTACCTGCTAGAGGCCGCTAGAAGGGTGGTTACTTCAGCCTGTAAGCAATGCGTCCGCATCCATCATCTCCAAACCAGGATCATGCCTGGGGAGATCATAAAGGAGGTTCGTCTACGCATCTCAAGAGGTCCTCAAAGAAATAGGGGTAGATATACCCGGGACAGACGGTGGCAGCTGCGATTGGACTACCTCCTCCGACTAGGCACTGGATGTACAAGCTCTAGCGCAGTTTCCGATGAACTGCGGGGAAGGCGGGGTTGTTGCTGCTGCTAAATCACTAGTTTTGAGTACTCCGTTCCCAGTATGTGTCCCATTCGCCTGTAATCTAGTTAGTGGCTGTGGATTATGCAGCTGGTTGGCTTGTGTTTGATGACTCCAGACCCTACATTGGATTTTATTGAAAACGGCAAAGGCAGCGACAGACAGTATTATCCCCAATGCCTTTCTTAACCGACGGAATCTAACCGGAATACAGCACGGAAACACTATGCAAGGTCAGGCGTGCTGTAACCTGCACTCCTCAAGAAAAAGAACCCAGTGTCTGATGAAATTCTATTGGCTTCCGTGCTCTAGATAGAATACACCCCTCTCCTATAACTATAGCCATCACCATCACTGCCAACCTCCAATTCATCTCTTACACCTCAAACTCTCCCAATCGCCACATCCATTTAAACACAAGCAAGACTCAAACTCTTCACCGTAATATCCTTCTGCAGGCACTCCGCGTCCTCACCAACCGCAAAGCTCGTAAGTAAGTCCGTCTCACACCCAGGCTCCCCAAACAAGCTAAGGACCGGCGACGTATTGGGATCTTCACACTCTCCACCGGTAACAAACGCCTCGTGGCTAAGCGACGGCCAGTCCTCGACATTCACGCAGTAGGTCTCTGCGACGGTAGCGCCGCCGATGGCGCTGGTGCAGGTAGGTTCAAAGAACCGCTCGAACTGGGCGATTACGAGGGCGGTGCTTCCTGTTGCTAGAGCGGTGGCTAGGAGGAGGGTCTATAGAAGTCTTAGTATATTGGAGTGGATTCGGATATGGGTATTTTACCTTGTTGATTGTGGACAACATCTTGACAGCTGAGGATGATTGGAATGCAGATTTGTGATTCAGATTGAGATAATGAAGCGAACTATGGGAGGAGAGTGGGTTTTATACCTGCACTCTGCTGATGTGGCTCAGGTACAGAGTACATCTCCAACCCCGAGTACCAGACGCCGGAAGAAGTCCGGGCTTTGGGTGTGAATCTACTATATTCTCACTGCATATTTCCGCTCATACATCCGCTGTCTCTCAACATCTGAATGGTCAGAACATTCACTACGACCGCTAGAGCCCGCTTGGGGCCGTAAAGCGAGCCTGGGAGTCGCGCCCTGAGGAGATGTGGATTCTCCAAGATGAGAATAGGCTATTGTCGGGCAATCCGTCAGCATTAATCAGCCCCTAAACTAAACTATGAATGGAGTTCGCCTACGGAGTGCGAGTGGTTCGGACCAGGGTACCTGCTCTAGTCACGGAGGTGACCGTCGGATTGCACTACTACTCTTTGGAGTACTCAATCTACATGGCCTAGTAGACACCAATAATCTCCCCCACCACACTCCGATACAGTCCATTCGGGTCGAACTGCTCGCGAACCGCCTTGAAGCGCGCAATGTGCTAGAAAGTCAGTATCTTGTCGCTAATAGGTATAAGGAACTCACATCGGGATCGATATTGTTCTTTGCCAATTCAAATACCTCTCGAGTGTTCTTCGTCCAGTGCGGCCGGCAAGGGAACTCGGCGATCAGCGCCTTTTCGAGTTTTGCGTCTACCTTAATTAGCAACTAAGCCACCATCAATGCTGAGACTTACAGAATGGCTCGTTAAAGCGCGACCCGTCGCCGACCGTTGGCTTGAAGGTGGGAAAGTCAAACATGATCGCCCCTTGTGACCAGTCCGCGCCATCGGAGGTGTTGTATGTTACTTGACCGAGCAAGTCAAAGTATGGCCGGCCGAACTTGATGTTGATACCGGTGCGGTAGGTTGAGGTCATCACGATCAGTCGCTTCAGCTCCTCGTCGAATAACTGTCGGGCTCGTTTAAGCACGGCGTTTGCCTGGGTGACGGGGAAAGCGAGCTCGAGTGTATAGCCGTTGAGGCCGTGCTCCCACACGGGCTGCTGGTCGGGGTAGAGGCCGCCGATAAGGACATCTACCCCGTTAGCGAGTATTTACATTTGGTTATACTATGACAGCACTCACCATAGTTCCACCCGTATACTGGCCACTCGTTGATGTCTTGGTTAGTTGTCTTCTCACGGAAGTTGGGAGACTCCCACTGGCCGAACAGGATATCCTCGGCCAGCATGTTGGACGTAGCCAACCATCGGCCGCTGTTCCATAGCGTTTTGATGGCGAATGCCTCGATTCCTGTGACTGAAAAGGTATTCTGGAATCCCTGTTGCTCACTGACATCCTCCTCAACGGGATCGTACACTCGGAGATGGAATTTTCTCTTATATGGCCACCACTATCATAGTCAGCCAACTGTACTCGAATAAAGCGATACAACATACCCAAAAATTAGCAGTGGCATACGGTGCGATCATGCCATAGATGTCGCCGTTCAAAACATCGTCGTCATCCAATCTGTCAAGTTAGCTTGCATTCAGCAACGGGAATGCACATACGTTGTCTGGTTCGCGTAGACCTTGAAGTCTGGATAGATCTTGAACTTCATCCGCACAATAATTCCCAGAAGACCAAGCGAGGTTGACGCAGCAAGCCACTCCTCGCTATCGTCGCGCTCCAGATGGCGAAGATTGCCCTCGCCATCGATGATGTCCAGAGCGAGGACACCGGCAGCAACCATCGAGTCTTCTTTAAGCGATGATCGATGCGCACCCATCGCGACGCATCCTGCGAGTGTGATATTCCAGTTAACCAAGGTATATCCTGCCTGAATAACATTAGCTCTGTCATCTCCTCTACTGTCGCTGGGACATACAGAAGCCCCCCGCTCATGCAAATACTCCGCGAGCTGCAAAAAAGTAACACCCGCTTCAATCATCACCGTACCCGCCTGCAAGTCCAGATCGTATATCTCATTGACCCGCTCCGTCTGGATGATGACAGTGTTGGGATCGTCAGAGCACATGGTGTCGTACCACATGTGGGCCTTTCCGGACGCGCGCACGAGCTGTCCAGCATTGATGGCATCGTGCACGAGCGACTGGATCTCATCTATAGAGTTTGGGGCGTACACAGCGGCGACATCGTTACATGCGGGGAAGCCCGGACCGTCAAAGGTATTATATGGGGCCGCTGCCACGAGGGGCGCAACCAGTGTCAACAAAGCGAGGAGGCGCATGTTGCAGTTGGTAGTTGAAGTATTGGATCTTCTTCAGTATATTTCCGTCCTCTTATAGCCAGAGCCTTTCACATTCTCACGACGGCCGAGGCAGGAACGATGTCAAATGTGAGTGACAGCTTCCTTTGCGTGAGACGCCCAGACGTTAGCTACATTAGTCACAGTAGATGGAGTAATACGACAGGCTTCCCCGCAGAGCTGTGGCTGACTGTCACTGTGACATCTCTATGGAAGACGTAATCAATTCCTCTGCAATGACAGGCGGATTAATCAAAGGGGAGGTCATGCGACTTGGCTGCAGGATCTGGGTTCTTCACGGACCCTGTTGTTAATTTAGAACGAACTGTCAGGGGCGGGGAGACTCGAAACTTGCTGAATTTGGAGTACCTACCTACCTAGACAATCTTGCTACGTCATACGCCATCCTATAAAACCCCGGGATTCCGAATAACTATTGCTGGCTCACTGTCAACCAACAACCCACGATGCCAGCAGACAACTTCGGCACCTGTCTCTGCGAAGCCGTAAAATACGAGCTATACGGAAAGCCCGAGAAATGCTCCATCTGCCACTGCGACAGCTGCCAGCAGTTCAGCGGTTCGGCATTTATCGCAAACTGCTGGTACAAGAATGAGGTACGTGATGTTCGGGGATATTCACGATGCCCACTGATCATGGTAGAACTTCAAAATCGTGCACGGCCACGACTCAATCCAGACATATAACGAGCGCGGGACGAATAGCGGCCAGGTACTGACCCGATCGTTCTGCAAAGTCTGCGGATCGTCGCTCTTCCAGCAGACTGCCGACCTGCGCGAGGCCGGCCTGGTGTCCGTCGCCAGCGGCACAATGGACGATCGCAGCGACGCACAGCCGACGCTCGAGGTTTGGTGTCGCAATCGTCGCAACTGGCTGAAGATCGAGCATAGCGGAAAGAAATTAGAGACTCAATAGATGGTTATAGAGAGATAAACTCTCGGACGGAGTCATGACATCACAACTTAAACGTCACGGTTCTCACCTCTTGATTGCTTCTCCCACCGTATCTTTCTCACACCATATCTCCTCGACATGCTGTACAATATCATACGACGGACACTGTATCGCGGTGTTGTGCCTCGAACATACGCAACCCTCACAGCGCAACAAAAAGACATCGTCAAAGCCACCATCCCCGCCCTCGAAAAACATGGCGTCGAAATCACCACCCTCTTCTACAAAAACATGCTTCCCGCCCACCCCGAGCTAAACAACATCTTCAACCGGGCGCACCAAGCCACAGGGGAACAACCAGCCGCTCTCGCTCACGCCGTCTGGGCCTACGCCAGCAACATCGACCACCCCGAGGCCCTTGCAACGGCAGTCTCCCGCATCGGCCATAAACACGCCAGCCTTGGGGTAACAGCAGACCAGTACCCGATCGTGGGCGAGCATCTACTAGCCGCAATCAAAGAAGTCCTCGGCGACGCAGCAACCGCCCCGGTCCTCAATGCCTGGTCCGCAGCGTACGCCCACCTGACTGAAATCTTCACCTCCTTCGAAACGAACCTCTACACGCAAGCCTCCCAAACCCCCGGCGGGTGGACCGGCTGGCGCAAATTTCTCATCAGCGATAAACTCCACGAAGGCGACGAAATCATCACCTTCCACCTTGTCCCGCAGGACAAGGGAGACCTACCCACATACAAACCAGGCCAATTCGTCAGCGTGCGCGTGTTCATCCCTGAGCTAGACATCTACCAACCACGCCAGTATAGCCTCTCCGATATCCCGAACAGGATGTATTTCCAGATCTCCGTGAAGAAGGAGTTCGCGAGTGGAGCGCGGCCGGCGGGGCGGATTTCGAATGTCCTGCATGAATCACTACCAGAGGGGTCGGAAGTCGAGATCAGCATGCCGTTTGGGGATTTCGTGCTCGATGTGAATTCGAACTGTCCGGTTGTTCTGGTGAGTGGGGGGGTTGGGGTGACGCCTATGATGGCGATGTTGAAGACTGTTACGAATTTGTCGCCTTCGCGGCCCGTGGTGTTTGTTCATGCTGTTAGGAGTGGGAGGGTTCATGCGATGAAGCATACGCTGGATAAGGTTGTGGCGGAGAATGAGCAGGTTAGCAAGGCGGTTTTCTATGAGGTGACGGAGGATGATAAGAAGGGGGTGGACTATGATTATGTTGGAAGGGTTGATGTCGCAACGATTAAGGAAAAGGTGCTGCTGCCCGAGGCGGAGTATTATATCTGTGGTCCGCAGCCATTCATGAAAGCGCAGAGTCAAGGTCTAGAAAAGCTGGGGGTGCCGTCGAGTCGGATCCATATGGAGGTGTTTGGGTCGCCGAGTTCATAACTACGATTGTATTTATTCTAACCGACCCCTACGGAATCCTACGGAGTCGCACCTTAGTGCGACCCCACCAGCCAGCCGGCCAGAGCGGCCACCCGGCCAACTCATTAAAAATTTTCGTAAAATCAACACCTCAACTTTAACACGCGATATCTCAACAACAACATGCCTAAATTTAACGAGGATTATGAGAATCGAATGCAGAAGGCGATCCGCGCGTTAGACACCCAGAAAGATCCAAATATCTCCTAAACTGCCCTCAAATTCGATGTAAAAAGGCGGACCCTTGATGCGCGATAGAAAGGGCGCGGTTCTTTAAAAGATCGAAATCCTACAAACTTGAAGCTATCCCCAAGTCAGGATAAGGCATTTTGTCGCTATTTGGACTTCCTAGAAGCTAATTTAATAACGCCATCGCCCCAAATAGCTAAGGACGCTGCCAATTCAATTCTTAAAGAGGCCTATACAGGTACTGGTAATGCCCCAAAAGTCGGCCCTCAGTGGTTCAACCGGTGGCTCGATAGGTACTCCCAGTACCATAAACGTCGCGGAAGAGCTATAGAACTTGATCGCAAGCGGGCTAAGGATTGTGAAGAGATACAGGCATGGTTTAAGAAGTTGAATGATACTATCGCCAGCTTCCCCCCCGAGGATATATGGAATTTCGATGAAACTGGCTTCTAAATTGGCGTTGCCAGGGATTAATGGATAGTGACTCGCGATATGGATCCTAATAAGCCTCACGTCGGCCTCTCCACTAATCGTGAATATATTAGTGTTATTAAGGCCGTGAATACAGCTGGCTGGTGTGCTCCGCCAACTATTTTAATGGGATCCTAATGTATCTTATTAGGATGGTTTGACGTTAGTACGGTGGACGGAGAGTACTATATAGGGTGCTCCGATAGTGGCTACATAACGGATACACTCGCTTTTACGTGGATACAGAAATTCTGGCGTGATATATACAAGCGACGGCGAGGCACGAAAAGTCTCCTCATCTGCGACGGCTACGGATCTTATATAATATTTGAATTCGTACAGTTCTGTGAGCAACACGGTATTATTATATTCTTCTTGCCTCCGCATACAAGCCATTTCCTATAGCCGCTTGATGTTGGAGTTTTTCACGCCTACAAGCAGTATCATTCCAACGCCGTGGCGGCGGCAACGTACTCCGGCTGCTCAAAGTTTACGAAAGTTAAATTTCTCCATGCCCTAGGGGAAATTCGTACTAAAACTCTTAAGAAAACAACTATAAGGCATGGCTTCAAGCTAACTAGGATATATCTATTTAAGCCTTCAGTCGTTCTAGATGCACTACCTGCTCTGCCAGCGCTGACAACGCCCTCTATAGTACGAAGCTACTATATTAAATCGGCAGGTAGTACACCAAAAACTGCAGAAAAATTCTAATTAATAAGGGATAAAATAGTGCATCTAAAGGACTTTAACTACGGCCACTTTATGGATCATTTAGATCAGATAGCAAAGGGCGCCGTGGAATTAGCTTCGTACGCTAAAGCGCTTGAGGATTAAGTTACTAAGTATACTAAGGCCCACAGAACTCGCGCTGAGCGAGCGACGGCTTCTAAACGACGTGTACAGACGGGCGGCATCATCTCCAGTCGGGATATCAAAAAAATAAAGAAAATCAACAAAGAAATCGATAAGGAGAAGGAAGAAATAAGAATAAGGGCAAAGTACAAGCGTTCGATCGCTGGACTTGCGGATAAGTGTATTCGACGGGGAATTATCGTAAAAAAACAATAATTAAGTCGTAAGAAAGCGACGAATCAGAGCTCTTGATTCCATATATTTATAGCTTGATATCTTCAAAATTTGTTGAGATATTGTTATTTAAATAGCTTCATCTAAACAAGTTGGCCGGGTGGCCGCTCTGGCCGGCTGGCTGGTGGGGTCGTACTAAGGTGCGACTCCGTAGGATTCCGTAGGGGTCGGTTAGATCAAGTATTGAGATCTAACCAGCAGACTGCCTCAGTATCCAACAATAAGCAGACTCCAACACACTCACCTGGCAAAACCCCAGCGCTAAGATGCAGCCACCAAACCAATCACCACAATCTACCCCTGCAAGCGCCAACACGAAACGAAATAAAGCATTAACGCAGGGGCCACCTTCCTTCCAGCTTCATTTCATTTCATTTCTTCTGATTCCAACCCAAATCCCCCCCCCCCCCCCCCCCCCCCCCCCCCATCAAAATGAACGCAACAACAACCCTCCAAGGCTGGCAATTCAACGACCCGTCCCGCTCCTCCTGGGACATCATCTGGACGTGCCTAACCACCATCTTCGCCTGCACCTGGACAGTCCTGCACCAGTCCGTCCCGGCAAAGAACCGGTCGGAGGGGTTCATCTTCGCTGCGAAACTATGGGTGTGGATCCTCACGTTCCTCGCGCCGGAGATGCTGGTGTTTACGGCGTCGGAGCAGTTCTGGCAGGTGAGGAGTCTACGGGAGCGGTGTAATGAGGCGCAGGATACTCGTGATCGCAGTGTTGAGGAGCCGGCGTCGTGGCTGTTTAATCGGACGAAGACGCTTCCTGCTAGTGTGGACAGTGGGAATGGCAGCGGCAGTGAACAGGTTGATTTATATCCCGAGCATGCGCGGTGGACCTACCCGCAGGTGTGGGTTGTTTATATGACTGGCCTGACACTGGAAACGCTAGACGGGTGGTGGTTCTACGTCAGCAAAGACCAGATACTTCAGCTGATTCAGCTCGGCGTGGTTCGATGCAGCGATTTTACCGACCGCGAGGTACAGGACCGCGCAAAGACAGATACATTCGCAAAAGCGTTCACCGTGTGTCAGAGTACGTGGCTGACGGCGAATATCATTGCGCGAGCGGGCTACGGCCTGCCGATTACGCCGTTTGAGTTCTCCGCGCTGTCGTATCTGGTTTGTGCGATTATGATCTATGCCTGCTGGTGGCATAAGCCGCAGGATATGACGGTGCCTATTGTTCTTCCGTTAAGGTATACGCGTGAGGATCTGCCAGAGGAGATTCGGGCGGTTACAGACAGTCGGAAGTATCAGTGGCGGCATCGCCGGGTGATTCCTAACAGGGATGGAACGGGCAAGGGATTTCTGTCGGTTGGGAAGATGCTGCAGACTGTTGCAGTGGACCAGCCGGCGCAGGGCTCGATGACACGGGCGTATAAGCGATTATCAGTCCGGGATGAGACACTGCTCAACACATTCGCAACCGCGTGTGGAGTTCTTTTCTGTAGTATCCATGTCGCTGCGTACGTTGCCTGGATTGTTGAGTGACAGCCGCTAATTGTACCAGATGGACGTTTGCATTTCCTACTTATGGCGAGAAGATCGCATGGAGGGTGTTCTCGCTCACTGCCCTCGGCGTGGTCGTTTCAATCAATGCAATTGCCCAGGTACCGTTGACGCTACGATGGCTGAAAGACAACGGCGCCTCGCTGCCACTGTCCATGCAGAACCTGGCGGATGTGAACGGGAAGTATACCTGGATGGAGATCTATGGTCCTCTCCCGCTGATATTGGTGTACACCCTTGCTCGTATCGGGTTGGCTGTATTGACTGTGCTTTCCATGCGTGCGTTGCCGAGTGGCGCATATATCGCTGTAGACTGGTTAGGGTCGATTCCTCATATATAGAAGCAGAAAATTGCCTTCGTGGTTATATATTCTGTGAGCTAGTGAGAATGTTTGGCGAGTCTTCCAGAACAATGGGCCAACTCTGATAGGTAATCAAGATCATACCGTCAGTAGTAGCTGATCCAACTGAAACAGTTTAGTCCCAGTTAAGGCCTGTTCAGCGCCGGTTTCAGCTCCAAAGTCAATGTGACGAGAATCCTTCCATCTACCCAGCGGGCATTGGCCCCAGCCGCCGCCGATCCGTCTTACATGTCTTACTCCAAGGCTCATCATTGGCGAGTAAACACGACTGGCCAAGCTCATGTCTGCATTGCCGTCTGCAAAAGAAGGGTACAAAAGGTGCAAGGTCCCGGGTGATCTTCACGCACACTCCTACACCTCTATTTCTCTTGTAGTCGAAGACAACCTGACCACTATGGCAACAGCACCCCCTTTCAACCCCATCATCGCCAACGGCGGCTTCGAGCTAGGGACTCTCTTCCCCTGGATCCCTAGCGACGCCAACGCCGCGACGATCCTAAATGGCACCGGTGCCTACGCGGGGGATTACTACCTGTACATTCACGCCTTTCCACCACCACCAAGTCAATTCCATGGAAAACTAACCACTACCTAGCGGGCTGCAAACCGCCCCCGGCAACCGCGCCAACACAGTTCACCAACCTCTCCACGACCTCAACACGGATTCTACATACGCTATAAGTGCAAAGGTCTGGGGCCCCGCCGTCTCCACGGCAAACTACTGCAGCGCATACATCTACACCGGAGAAAACGCCACGACGGGACTGATTGCGAGCGTGATGATCGAGTATGACATTTCAGAGCGGTGGTTGGATCTGCGGGGGGATTTTACCCCGAAGGCTAAGGAGGAGTTGTTGTATGTTAGTGCGGGTTGTACGCTTTCCGGGGCGTCGCATACGGGGAGGTTACTGTTTGATGAGATCAAGATTGAGATTGAGGGTGTAGAAGAAGCGGTTCTGGAGGGTTAGAATAGAAGCTGTTTGTTGTCAAGTTCACTGTAACATGGGGAATGAATGGTAGCCGATGGAATCACTCATGCAGCTACAACAAGACATGATATCACTCATCATCCGGCTCAAACGAAGGGATCGCCTGCCCGAGCGTGATACACAACTCTTGAAACGCCTGCTTATCCTCCTCCGACACCGTAACCCTCTCCGCATGCTGGTACTTAATACCATCCCCCTCCTGCACCCGGTAAACCATCTCACTCATATACGGACTCGGGCCGAACCCATCACAGAAAACCATATAGCTCTCCTCATGAAAGTTATTCTTCACTTCTGTCTCCGTCTCAAACGGCGTCCGCTGATCATCCTCCCACCACCCATCTCCATGCCCGTAGCGGAAGTGTTGGAGGTTAGGAAGGTTATCCTTGAACGCGCGGAAGTAGTCTGCCCAGCGCTTGTTGTACGAAGCATACATGTAATCACCTTGATACGGCCGTTTTTCGAAAGCACTGGGGTCGAGGAGGGTTTGCTTGTAATTGCCGATTGAGACTTCGTGGATGATGCCGCAGTCTTCGAGGTACAGCTCTGTCAATGTTGCGCCGTGCGCGAGGATCCAGTCGAGCTGGGAGTCGTGGACGAAGCCGTAGTTTCCCAGAGACAGAGTCTTTAATTGGGGGAGGTGAATGTCGCGAAAGTCGAGCTTGGGGTAGAAACCGCAGTAGAGAGCTGAGTAGATGGTCAGGTGTTGCAGGTTCGCGGTTGTTCGTTTCAGCCAGATGGTGGGTAGTTCCGGGTAGAAGACATGCGGTGCGTCTCTCTGTGGTAGTGTAAGTAATGAATATCGAGTATAGGGTGAAGAGCTGACCTTGTAATCCATCTCGCCGTGATGCTCGCGATGCTCGTGGGTGAGATTCAGCCGGAGACTCTGCAGGCCACCGAGCACGGTCGCAATGTCGGCTGCCACGGTCGGATCGGACGTATTGATGTCTTGCAGGTCGCGAATAGCAAGGTCTTTGAGTGGATTGGGCAGAGATGCAAAAGTTCTCATGCCGCGCTTCATGATGGCGTCGCGCTGCTCGACCTCTTGCGGGGTGTCGACCCAGTCGCTGATCTCCCAGGTTGCATCCTTTTGGAAGCGCAGGACGACGGCCTTTAGACGTGGCAGTTCCGAGAGACGGTCAAACAGGTTGTAGAAACGAATTGGGAGGCCGGTATCTTCGTCGGGGTCGTCAGGGGGCTCGCATAGCTCGCTGATATCTTCCTGCGACGGTTAGATTTGGCTGTATCAGGGAGAACGAACATACGGCGTCTATATCGAAGGTGTTGAGATATATCTTGGTAACAAAAGCAGCAAGATCGGGCTGATCCAGAATGCTCTCGAAGCGCTCGCAGCTCTCGTCGGTGGGGAGCACATGGATGGTGTGGAAAACCCATCGCTTGCCCACCTCGTTCAACAGGCGATTGCTGAGACGCAGCGCTTTGCGAGACGAGACATCGCACCAGGACAAGACCCTGGATAGGATCTCGGCTGGAAGGGTGAGCAGTTCCATCTTGCTGGGAAAAGCTGTAAACACGGGAGATGGGCCTTTATGCAGAAGCTTGCAGGCAGCAGCTAGTGTGGGTTCTTCAGCCTAGTCCGCTTAACTACTAGCAGATGTTCATGATTCAGGACTCCACCAGTATCATCTTAGGCCAGCGCATAGATGGTCAAGCAGAATGCAAATCTACTGGCAATCATACTCGGTGCGAGTGTAGGTCCGGGGTCTAAAGCCAGGAGATGGTCCTGGCCCGAGCATCGAAGCAGTCGAGACTACTTGAGTTCAACCACCCACGCGATTATTATGAACAGACAGAGGTATGCTTTGGCGATTTCAATAGACTTGCCTGCCCTGAAGTTGTGTTGGATGCCGATGCAGGTCGCCAAAAAGCGACCGGCGTGAAGTTGTACAGGCTTCGGACCTAAGAAGCAGCGGCGACCTACAGTCTTCGTCAGTAAGCCATCGCCTGTTTGCTTCACGAGTTGCAATCGTCGATGGGCGGGATTCAACACGTTCAGTGACTAAGAATGACTGACATCAAACTGAAGATGAGCTGGAAGATGGTTCGTATACCTGTTGTAGCCGATCTCTCCAGGGTTAGCACAACGTTTAGAACCAAACAGAACCCATGCCCTATGTCGCTCGCCAAAAGACATCTGTGCTCGCTCGCTGAGTGACTGCTAGAGTAGCCGGCGTCGTCTTCCCATCAGTACATGCGTCCCATCCAACGGAGCAGTACTCCAAGAAATGCTCCCTCACCTCGACAGCAGCCAGACAACAACTTTCTAATCCTCGACTCCACGCGATGACACTTAGAGTCCTACTGTCGTTGACGGAGGTGCAATCGGCTCAGGTGAACGTTGGATGATGCCAGGAAGGATGTCAGGGGCAGGTAGTGAGCCTGGGTGTTGATTTGAGGCCATGACTGGAAAGCGAACAATTAAGGATCGGGCTTTTCGTAGCATGCCAGCTATTGATAGCCTGAAGAATCTGCAGGCCGGCTATGCTTTGACTTACTTTCGCTGCTTTCCTTGTGCCAACGGTGCATATCCTCTGTGGGTGTCTACCGATCATAGTGAAACGGCAATATATATTCCTCAAGCTATGAACCTAAGCCTATTCAATACCATCTATCAATAATTCAACGCCTCATCCCCCTCGAAATCATGCCCCTCCTGCATCTCCAGCACCCTACCCCCCTCACTCCCCACCCAATCCTGCTCCGCAATCTTCCTCTCCGCGACCGTCAACCCGCCCTCAACCCCCAGCGTCCTGGCCGCAAACATAAACAGCATCCCTTCTGCATGCGCCGCATTCCGCGACAACCCATGGTTATCCCCCTGAAAGATCTTAATCTCCCTCACTCCCTCCGTGCCATACTGTCTATACAACTCCTCCGAGCAGCGATGCGACAGACACGTATCCCCATCTCCATGGAGAAGGAGTAGCGGGCGCGGACTAAGCTTGCTAACACCCGACGTCTGCGCCGTTTGACTCGCAATTGTTGCGACACCACAAACCCGCGGGTCCTCCGCTGCGACGGTGAAGCAGGGACTTCCGCCGAAGGACCAGCCGACAACCACAAACCGGGTAGAGTTATACTTCTCTCCGAGGTAGTCCATCGTCGCGACGATATCAGGAACGCAGTACTCCGTTCTAGCAGGGACGCGGTAGTCCAGTCTTACAACGGGGAGACCAATCAGCAGAGCGAGCTTGTCGGCGAGGGAGGTGTAGATTCCTTTCCAGAGACGTATTACTATCCATTCCATAGGAATATGAGATTGTGAGGTGGATGGGGGTGTACCTACCAGACGGCCCGCTAACGCCGCCCCCCGCCCCGCTGACGAGAATCACCGCGGCATTCTTTGCTTCGGCCGGGTCGTAGTCGTGGGGTTCGTGGAGGATGGCTGGTGCTTCGTGATCCAGGGGATCGTGGACGATGATTTTGACGTGTTTGGCGTGGACTTGGTTTGCGCGCGTGCTGCCGAGTCTGGGGGGGTGGGTTGGGCCGAGGGATTCCAGGGGGTGTTGGGATAGTGTGGGCATTTTATCGGGATTGTATAGGTTGATATATATGTTATGGTAACTGCATCGTGTGAGACTCTGGGAGTAGTTGTAACCTGTCATTGACATCATGGTTGATATCAGACTGACGGATGTGGCGAGCCTACAGCAGCGGAGTATCTAGATAAACAAACACTTTTTATAAATACTGACACGGAGTGAAATCAATTCTAGTGCTTTTTATGATTGTTGCTACTGTTTCGACTGAGCTCCTCTTTCAACCAAAAAGCGGTCATAATTGACAACACTTTCGAGAAGAACCTGCGCTCCAAGGGCACTATTCCTGTTAGTAGGGTAACATTCTGCATCGGGACCAACTGCACATACCAGTCTTCAGGTGCGCAATACTCCGTCGGATGATGACTGACACCGTCCCGACAGGGCACAAAGATCATTGCAGACGGGCAATGCCGGCTGGTATAGACGCTATCATGACCAGCGCCACTGGTGATCTCCATCCATCCCTCCTCCCCGAGCAGGCCGTTGGCCGCTGTCTGGATTGACTTCGTGCAGTCAGGATGGAATTGGATTGCAGGTGAGTCCGTATCAAGAGTCCATTCAAAAGTCACTCCCCTTCCGTCTTCACGGGCGATCCTATCGAACAACTGGAGACACTCTTCCTGAACAGCATACACAACCTCATCCCGAGGGTGCCGAATATCCAACGTAAAAACAACATTAGAAGCAACGGTATTGGTCGACGAGTTCTCCGGTATCTTGATAATGCCCGTCGAAGCCAACGCACTATGCCGCTGCGCAACCTCATTACTCGCAACAATCATCTTCGACGCAGCAAGGAGAGGATCCCGCCGCGCACCCAGCGGCGTTGTTCCTGTGTGCGCATCCTGCCCGGTAACAGTGAACTTCAACCAGCGGTACCCCTGAGCCCCCGTCACAACTCCGATCGATCGACCGGAATCCTGTAGAATCGGGCCTTGCTCGATATGCAGTTCGAAATGCGCCGCCAGCGGGTTTGCGTCGGCAGAACAGGGAACGTCACCAAGATACCCATGCCTCTCGAGTTCCGCCTTCAGCGAGATTTTGTTATCCTGAATATCACGTAGATTCCAAGCATCCTCGAGCGAAATCCCGCCAGCCCAGACACCAGAGCTGCACATCGACTTGGGGAAGCGCGCCCCTTCTTCACTAATATCATTAGTCCAACCCTCAATATCCCAAGAATAAGAAGACATACTTGGTCCAATTCACAATCCCAACATCAAACCCCGTCCGGAACCCACTTTCCTTCATCGTCCGTAGTACTTCCAGCGCGCCAACAACGCCTAGGATCCCATCATACCGACCACCCCTCGGCTGGGTGTCTAGATGACTCCCCATCGCGATCATCGGCGCCGACGAGTTGAGCGTTCCAGACTGCCGCGCAAACATATTCCCCATTTGGTCGACGGTCAGGGAACAGCCTAGTTTGGTGACTTCGCGCGCGAACCACTTCCGCACTGACGCGTCGGCGGGTGTCAGTGTTAGGCGGGCCATGCCTGTTTCATGAGTCTTCCTGTATTCAAGTTTTAGAAAATATTGTTGTGAGAGAATGGGAAAACATACTCCCCCCACTGATGGGCAGAGCCCCATTGGCATGTTTCGTGCAGAGTTTCCCAGAGTCGGGCTTGGTTGATTCGCAGGCCCGAGGGGGTGACTTTTGGGATTTTCGTGAGCATCTTTCTCGATGTCTAGTTACTTTGTTCAGCATGCAGAGGAAATACTGAGAATTTATGTGACTGTGGACGCCCTCTATGAACAGGTGGAGCTATCCATACACACCGCGCCTTCCCGCGACAGTAGGTGGGCCGGACCACAGCTTTACGTACGATTTTGGGATATTCGCCGAACACAAAGAACCAATATTTTGATGAGAGCAAGCTCGTAGCATAGAGCAGGGAGTAGCTTAGCCATGTGTTGAAATCATGCTGTTGTTGCTAGTCGACAGGTAACTAGCACCCAGCAGCGCTGAGGACGCAGTCCATTCACAAGATCATCAACTAGCTGTACCCTGACAACTGCCACCTTGGAGTGTGGTTTTTTAAGCTAAGCTACTTGTGTAGGACATACACAGCACTAGAGTAAACATGCGTGTAATAACACATACCTGTCGCGTAGTCAAGCCTACCTATTGATAAACTGGAACTGCTAGACTTGCCAAGCTCGTGGCTGCTTTGATTTTGACATCAATTCTATACCCTCATGATACACCTTCCGAAACCTCCTTAATATACCCCGGCAAATAAAAAGCACTCCCCAGCCCAATACCAAGGTGTGCATTCAACCGTACAAGACCCAGATCTAGCATATCCCACCCCCGACTCTGGCTCTGCAGAGCCTGCTGCCACATATAAACCAGCTTCTTCGCGCGCTCGGCGTGTTCCCGACTCGGTGCTTGCACTAGCAGCAGCAGAAGGAAATTACTCACTGTTGCGAATCCAACGCGGGACCCTATACAGTTAGTTGGACGGTACAGACTTCTGCAGTTGAAAAGGGACATACAAGAATACCAAAAAGAACTAATCTCTCTCGCCTCCATCCTCGATACCAATCTCAACATACTAGCCGCGCAGTTCTCGGCAGCATTGAGCACAATGGGCATCGATTTATCCTGATTCGCGAGACTAACAGCCGGAACCTCCTCGCTGGGTAGACTCGTAGTGAGAGAATCCACGTCGATGATCTGCGCGAGGTAGTCGTCGACCGTGAGATCCGGGAAGAAGGGAATTGTTTCGGATTCGTCGATTAGGCGCGGTGGTGGGGCGGAGGGGACCATCGGTCGGAGCAGGGCGCGGAAGATGAAGATCTCTAGGAGGAGGTAGCTGAAGTGGAGGCCGGTTGAGAGGTTCGGGTTTGCAGTTGACCCCTCTTGGGATGAGGGGTGGGGGATGAGGGAGAGCCACTCTTGGAGTTTTCGGAGGAGGTTGCGCGACGTTTGCAGGGAGTCGGGGAAGTTGGATGACAGGCGTTGGGCTGAACGGAGGGAGCTAGATGGTATTAGTTAAGCAATGAGACTGGTGGGAGTAGGGCATACTATAACGAGCTCTGTATCTCATCGGCAATCCGCGCCAACTGCACTATGCGCATGAACTTCTCTGCCGGGGCAGTCTCGAAATCTGCCTCGTCGAGGTCCGTCACATCCCACTCATCAGAACGAATGTACGGTGGCCGACCAAGCAATAAAGCCCGCCACTTATCCTCGCTGTAGATTGCCCACCAGATTCGCCGCCGGATACGCCGTTCCCAGAGTGGCATTCCCATCGGCCGGCATTCGAATCCCAGCCCTAGACTGTTGGCCAGACCGACCATCATTCCGACAATGGACCAGACAAATGGTGTATCTGCTGTTGATGCATGCTGGGAGTTGTCGAACGGCTTGTGCAGGTAGAGAATACCAGCTTGTAGGACAGATAGATGAGGTGTATGTAGTTCTCCCATAATAAGGTCAAGCGTTAAACGCCATAGCTGGGCAGCTGGCGATGGCTGATACGCATAGACAACACTCAACCAGTCATCGCATTTCACAAACGGCAACGCGGATGCGTAGAGGGCGGCTAGAAGATGCACTGGGATTGTCTGTAGATTTTCAGAAACAATAAAATGCGGAACAATCGGCAAACTGGGAAAGACATATGTGATGAACAGCGACAGCAGGCGTTGGCCGTGCTCTACAGGAACAAGTGCGTTGAGTTCGTCGCGCGGTGACGGAAACGGCCTGGCACCGGCAGTAGAAGCTTTGATCGGCTCATAGACAGCATTGTCGGTGACTAGGAAATGCACCGGAATCTTTTCCTCAAGTGGAACTCCGCCGGCGTTGCGCAGGCGTATCTGTTGAAGATGCAGCAGGCCGTAATCGTCGAACCTGCAGTGGCGTAGTAGGAAGGGGTCGGATTCGCCGGATGTTCCAACAACCTGCGCCGACACCCCTTGCAACAGGTCGAGGGTTTGGATTGCCTGCTGTGGGCCAGGCCGGTCAGGGATGGAGTGTGGCAAGAGAGATTGAGATGGGGTATTGGTCTCAAGGGTGGGAACGGTTGGACTGATCGGTGTATAGCTTTGCTGCCCTTCTGGATACAATGTCGCGATAGGAATTGATGCAGATCGCTGAAGCCGGTTGAAAGAGCACGGGTTGCCACTGCTCTGGCACCGTCGACAAGCCACCTGGTTGTCGGGATCGCATCGGAGCTTTTTCTGGCGGCAGCGGTCACACGGCGGATGCCGCTTCGATCGGTATGGTCGGCGAACGGGCGAATTCATCTTGATGCAGTCAAGATGGCGGAGTGAGGATGATATAGGTCGTCCGTCACCGAAAGTTCGGCGAAGATGAGTCGAGTGTACCCACATGCAGCTGCTTCACGAATCACAGTGCAAGTCTGCCGACCCATCTGGAAAATCGCGAAAAACTTGTCCATCTTCGCCGAGCTCTCAGTATATCAATCACCTGAGACCACGGTGGTCCGCCATCAGTCTACGAAAGACATGGCCACCGTTGAGATGGAAACCTGTGACATCGACTACCCCGAAGGCGGCCTCCAAGGATGGCTGGTTGTCTTCGGGGCTTGGTGTGCCATGATACCCCCAATGGGCCTGTTGAATAGTCTTGGAACACTGCACGCGTGGACAGCCACTCATCAGCTGCAAGACTACTCTGAGTCGAGCATTGGATGGGTCTTTGGCGCCTACGCCTTCTTCCTCTACGTCTCCGGCGCCCAGGTAGGGCCGATCTTCGACTGCTACGGACCGACTTATGTCGTTATCCCTGGGTCTATCGCCATGGTGGCCTCGATCCTATTCTTCAGCTTCAGTACGGGTGAGTATGAATACTGCAGAGCAGAGAACTCCAGCTAAAGCCTCCAGAATACTACCAGATCTTCCTCTCCTTCAGCGTCCTCGGTGGAATCTCAGCCTGCACGCTCTTCAACCCAGCCGTAACAGTAATCGGCCACTGGTTCAATCGCCGCCGCGGCCTCGCAACAGGCATCGCCTGCACAGCCGGCGGGCTCGGCGGCGTGGTCTTTCCATTGGTCGTTATGTTTGCAGCCCCAAAGATCGGCTTTGGCTGGGCAATCCGCATTATCGCTCTGTTATCTGCAGTCCTGCTATTCATTGCCTGCTTCTTGATGCGCACCCGGTTCTCGCGATCGAAGGGGACATCCGCTGCAATTGACTTCAAAGCGCTTGCAGACCCGCCCTACTTAACAACAACAATCGCCATATTCCTGGTGGAATTTGCAGTCTTCATCCCCATCACCTACATCTCCAGCTACGCCCTGCACGTCGGAATGAACCGGACCCTCGCATACGGCATGATCCCGATGCTCAACCTCGGGGCAATCCCGGGTCGCTTCCTCCCGGGCCTTATCGCAGACAAGCTAGGCCGGTTCAACGTGATGATTGTAACCTCACTGATCTGCTCGATCCTAACCTTGGCTCTCTGGATCCCGATCGGGAATAACATCGCGGGTGTAATCTGCTACGCTGTGCTCTTTGGCTTTGCGTCCGGCGCCGCAATCAGTCTTACCCCCGTGTGCATATCGCAGGTCTGCACGGTTGAAGAGTACGGACAGCGAAACGGGACGACATTCACGGTGTCGAGTGTTGGCACGCTGGTGGGGATTCCTATCGCGGGGGCGATTCTCCAAGCCAGCGGGGGGGAATACGCCGGGTTGGTTGGCTTTGGGGGCGGGCTTTATCTCGCCGCGACGGTGGCATTCGTGATAGCGCGGGGTGTTTGTGCGGGCTGGCGGCTGAAGACGGTTTTTTAGACCTCTGAATTGCCACTGAATAGATAGATAGAATGGTCGAGACCTGTTAGAGCAATACCAAGAACAATATCAACATCTCCTACCCCGTGGTCACCACCCTAGTCATATTCACTTAAGCTGAAAAGCCAACACGAGACCGTGCAACCTCCGCACCAAGGCCGTGCTCAGATTGGACAAGCTGCCATCCCGCACGCTGGCCAAGAGGCTACCCCCTGGGGTATCTCAATCCGAGGTCCACTGATTGGTGCAGCCCGGGTGTCCAAGAATAGCGAATGCTCGGCGTCCGCCGAATTGCCCCGCGGTTGAACAGCGAGCCTATCAGGTGGGTACTTGGCCGATATTGACTCTGAAGGATTCTGTCACGGCGGATGGACTGTGGCATGGCAGGCGTGGAGGGTTTTAGTCTTTATAAGGTGGTGGTTTTATCTTCCTTTGCTCCGGCAACGTTCTGTGTCAGTCAGTCACGATGGTGAAAGAAACTGTGTCTGAGAAGCTGCGCACGTTGTTGCACCCGGGGAGGAAGACCACTGCGTCTGATTCGGAGAGTATAGTGTCGCTGATCAAGTGAGTAGGACTTGATGGGCATTCATCATGTTAAAGGCTAATTTCCGAACAGGAAAGCACCACGCGAACCCAAACAAACGCCTGCAGTGGCTCCAACTCCATATAACGGTACGTATAACTGGACCATATCTACAAGCTGTACTGACTGTAGCAGGTGATCAATGCTTCGGATCGTGCTGTCGTGGTAGTGGCTATGCGCGGTGAATAGTCAGGAACCGAGGTTACCAGCGATACATCGACAACATATACGGTCTTCCGCACGTCCTTGGACTGTAATGAAATCCGTTTACAACGTTCCTTTTGCCTCTCTGTATGACCAGTGGTGGTGTAGCGCGGCAAACTTCAGAAGAAGGGACCATGATAGTTTAGATGGAAACGAAGAACAGCGACTTTAATCAAATACCCTTGCAAGCCAGATAGCATGTATAACTGGAATTCCGTATGTTAGCCTAGTCACTAACCCCGTAAGTACTAAAACATGTACAATCCAATGTAGCGTTGTTGTTCATGTCGCGGGATTGATATCTGTCTTCCGCCTAGGTTAGAGTAGCCGATAATAGAATGTTCCCAGCCTAAAGCTGAATGTACTTGCCAAATAGTATGCTAGGATCGATATTACTATACCTACAGCAAGGTATACACCTAGGACACCCAGTACGTGATTTAGACCACTCGCACGCTGCAAGGGACGATATGTTAGTCCATGTGTACAGATCAACTTTGGCTGGGCTACGGCCAATCTGACCTCGAATAAACGAAAGTCTATTTCGTTGTATCATAGCATATTGTCACAGCGTAAAAGGTAATGTCATGACAGACTTCCCATGACTCATGACGCCAGCCAATTTGGACAACCAAAAGCACTCGGCCCGAGCTTCGTTCCTCCACAAACGAAGCCGGCCATCACTTGAACGATGCACCATACACCAAAGCGAGTCCGAACGGCGCAAGCAGGCGCTTGTAGCTACTGTGTGAGGCGGAAGGAGCGTTGTTACATCGGCGTGCGAGGCATCCCCTGCACTGCCTGCCATCGCCTGAAGATCCCCTGCGATGGGTCGGTCAATGCCGAGAAACCGTCTGTATTTTCGTGCTCAAAGGTCCAGGTCACTGGCTAATTTGTATAGCGCTAGGGGTAAACGACGCTTACCGCCTGTGACATATTGTGGGGGTATGGAACCCCTATGGAACTGTCTTCGCTGACTGACGCATCGTAGAGGAGCTCTTCGCTTCGCAGCTCGAGAAGACCGAGCGCCAACAGAATCCTCGTTTTGCTGTATCTAGCCCCGATGTTGCGGCAACAGAGCCTCTCGACAATTATGTTTCCATTGTGCAGCAGTTGCTCGGACCCGGTCAGGAGACCGAGGAGATTGAGTCCCCTTCCCGGCCACCTCTTCCGCAGTATGTGGCTGCATTGCCTGACTGGTTGGACGACGCAGACTTACAGCTGCTGCAAGCAAAAGGTGCACTGAGTCTACCGACAACGAGGTTCCGGACACAACTCCTCAACAGCTATATCCTCTGGGTGCACCCTCACGTTCCGGTTCTCGATTTGGAACCGTTTCTTCGTGCGATAATTGACGCCGATGGCTCAAATACTATTAGCCTGCTACTCTTCCACGCTGTCATGTTCGCCGGTGCTGCCTTTGTTGACATCTCGCATATCCACGATGAGGGCTACACCTCTCGCAAAGCCGGCCGGGAGGCATTATTCAACCGCGCAAAGGTAGTAGTCTGACACGTAGTACTACGAGAATACTAATTCTATACAGGCCCTGCTGGAACTACACTGTGAAGAAGACCGTCTGACAACCGTGCAGGCGTTACTACTCCTCGTCCATTGGCAGGATTTACAACACACGAAAGACGCGAGTCATTGGATCGGAACGTGTCTTTCGTTAGCTATCTCGATAGGCCTTCATCGGAGCCCAGACCCGTTGTCCATGACGACCCGCCAGCAGCAGATCTGGAAGTGCACATGGTGGAGTCTGTACAATCACGCGCGGCTGACGTCGGAGGATTTGTTAGCCATGATGACCATCGAAGGGGAGCACCACACAGCTGCTGCGCCCGAGATTGTCATGGTTGAGCTTGCCGACTTCAACTGCCACACTCTCCCTCTCGAGCTACGGGAGGTCGCGGGTGGCTGTGAAGTGCTCGCTAGCACCGAGTACCAGGCAATCCAAGCGCAGCTGTTTGTGGAGAAAACCAAGCTATGCCGTTTGTCGCAGTTTTCGAGTTTCGCTACCGGTGTCAAAGACGTTGTTATGGCGTCTGGAAACCCAGGAACCCGGGTATGCCCCAAGATGTGGGAGATTTTTGCGGCGAGGAACTTGGAAGACCTGCAAGAGTGGCATCGACAGCTCTCACCGGCAGGGCATCACTCATACCCCCTGTCTCTGAACCTGACAGAGTGGGAAAAGAGCCTGCATCTCTACCGCACCTGGCTCAGGCTCCTCTACCTAGGAACATCATATGCCGCGGTGAAAGAAGAACTGCAGCAACTGGGCGATCCACTGCTCTACCCGTTCGTGGCGGACTATTCGCCTCTCTTGGACGGGTATCTCGTCGAGATAGCGGGGCTCTTTGAGGAGGTTCATAGTCTTGACTTGTCGATGTCTCTGCCTGGACCGGCTGTATCGCTTCTCGTTCTTGCTCTCACCTACCATCGCCGCGGTCTCAATCAACCAGGCACCAACGCGAGAAGCGCGATTCGCTTGCACCAGTGCTGGAACATGATAAGCCGCCTGCAGGATGTGTCGGTGCTGGCGAAATATATGCACGCTCTACTTACCGATACGGCTTCGACAGATCTGTGGGATAGACTGTCCTCTGCGCTTCTGCCGTGAGCTTATATCATGACTACACCTCATGAGGTTCAGAATCCCTCTATTCAGCCACACAGCGCTATAATATCAACTTCAATACAAACAATATCACTCCGAGGGCGCGATGAGCCATCTTTGCAGTGCTGTCCCCCTACACCAACATGCATAAGAACCACTATAGACCCATCCTATACCTTTCTACCCATAACAAGAGTTAACCTACACCTCAATCCTCCCACCATGCAACCCCCCGGTAACCGCAACATCCGCGCCCGTAGTATACCCCGCCCCATCACTAAGCAGATAAGCCACCGCAAGCGCCAAATCCTCCGGAACCCCAATCCGTCCCAGCGGCGGGACAGACTGAAACACATGTTGCAGCTCCTTGAACTGACTCGACATGGCTGTGCTGATGAATCCCGGTGACAAGGTATTAACGCGGATGTTAGACCGCGCCAGCTCAACGGCTAATGTCTTGCCGAGCAGCTTGATGGCCGCCTTGGAGGCGCCGTAGATAGAGACTGCCTGGCCTGGGATGGCGCAGTGTGCGGCGATGGAGGCGATGAGCACGATCGAGCCGCCTGTTCCTTGTTTGGTCATTTGCTTGGCGGCGAGTTGGGCGCTGAAGAAGGAGCCGAGGACCTGGATCTGTAAGTTATGCTGTAAAGGGGTGAAAGGTAGGGGAAGGGGCTGACGTTGATGTCGAGAACACGGCTGGACTCTTCCCAGGTGTGTTCGAGGAAGGGCTTGTCGAGGGCAATTCCCGCGGAGGTGATGCTGAAGGTGCTTTTAGCCAGAAACTCCATCATACTGCGCGGTTCTTGAAGGTTACCAGTTATCGATCCGGCCGAGATCCTTGACGACGCTGTCAAATGCTACATCCATGCCTGGTTTCGAGGTGACGTCCATCCTACAGGCGTCAGTGAGGGAGTGTGGCCATGAACACTGGAACGAACCTATAGTAGCGAAAGCGAGTACCGTAAGTCTTCTCCAGCTCCGCGAGGTCATGTTCAGGCTGTAGAACATCAAGAAGTGCAACGTCGCTTCCGAGTCCCGCGGCAGTCTCCGCTAGAGTCAGTCCGATTCCTCTCGCTCCACCTGTCGACATTCGTTAGCCGTAGCTTGAGGACGTGGAATAACTATGGCTTACCAGTAACAACCGTCACCTTTCCATGGAGGGATAGTTTGTCTGCGATGGCGCCCTGGAGCGAGCCAGATGGAGCACTTCTGACGGGAATAGTATGGAAGTCCCGGTTAGACCGTGGTTGCCTTACTCTTATACCAATCAGACGATGGCATTTCTTCGCGATAGAAGGGTGAGACAGGTACAGGGGAAGAGCATTGATTGGGCCTCGCCCCGGACGGGGTAGAAAATTACTGATACAGCGTTTGGTGAGCATGATGCTGGGAGATAGAGCAAAGAATGCAGGTTATACATTTACTGAAAATATCCACAAGATCCGGAATGCTACCGCGTAGAGTTATAAGACTGTGATCGATCGACCGGACCAGCATTCCATCCCCGCGGGGTAATCGGCTCCATACAGGCCGACCCCAGGTTGCCTGTCCAAGGGTCCAACTCGGCTCCTCGGGTTTGTTGTCCAGATTTTGAACACGATCTACACGGGGCCGAATGGGTGTGTCCATGAGTCATGGATCTGGGGTCGCTAGCGGGGTCGCTGTCATGCTCGAGGCCTTATCCCGTAGTCATTACAGTCTGTCCTATACGCCATTGGATACGAAAAAGCATAGATACAATCAAGCCAGACGACGCAGGAGCCCCGCATAGATATCCTTCACACTGTCCACCGGGATGATCTGTTTCTTCCAGACCACAGCCGCGACAAGCACGGCCATGATCCCATAGGTCTCTTTGGGTGTTGTCCTAATCCATCGTGCCACCGTATTCACAGCCCAGAGCTTGGAGCGGGGGGTCTCGATAAAAACACCGAGCTGCGGTCGTAGCGACTCTTTCCAGTATGTAGAGGCGTATCCGGGCCAAGATGCGGAGTTTTTGCCATGCTTGTTGATGTACCAGTTTGAACATCCGGCTTCAAAGACGCTACCACTCAGGTCGGCTTGGACTCGATTCACCCACTGATCCTCCGCAGTAGCTTTTACCTCGAGCGAGGAGATGCGTTGGTCAATGATAGGCGCGAGTAACGTACGCGCCACATACTCGACCTGCACTTCCGAGGCGAACAGGACTGAATTATGGGCGGGGAAAGTATTCGGGCCGAATCTGTAGGAACGATTAGTCCATAGCCTGACAGCACGGCAGACTGACTCACAGGATTGCAAAGTTGGGGAAGTTGTGGACGTATGTCCCCATGTACGCCTGGGCTCCGCGGCTTTCTTTCCACTGCTCCTCGAGCCTTCTGCCCTTCTTGCCGTAGATCTCCATCGGGACAATGAATTGCTGCACGTCGAAACCTGTGGCTAACACGATTGCATCAACCTCTGTCCGGTTCCCGTCTGTACTGGTTATGCCGGTCTCGTCGATCGATTCTATCCCGACTGGCGCGACCTCGACGTTGCTGAAATGCAGGCTCTCCAGGTAGTTCGGGTCGAAGATCCTTCGCTTGCATCCTAGAAAGGTCAGTATGCAGCCGCAGGATAGCATGATAGCACATACCCAGAGGAAAGTCGGGAACGAGGAATTTATGATATTTCCGCGGCGCCATGGAATGGATGTATCGGCGCGCCCCCTCCTCAGCCTTTGCCCGCAGCTTCTCTCCAGCAGGCCCTGGCATATAAGTGGCGACCAGCCCGTCGCTCATCAGGAACAGCCTCAGACGCACATACCGTTCCCACATGGGGATGTTCCGGAAACACCACTTCTCAAACGGCGTGAAGCTCCTATTCGGCCGCTCGTGGTACCACTGGGCACTTCGCGCGTACTGCTTGACCAGCGCGGCGTCCCGAGCGACAGCAGGCACCACCTGTGCAGCGCTGCATCCGTTGCCAATGACTGCCAGTCTCTTTCCCTTATAGTCGTACCTGTGATTCCACCGTGCTGTGTGGAAGATCTCCCCTGTGAACTTCTCCATGCCTTTAAACTTTGTGTCGCGGGGCTTGGAGATGCCGCCGACAGCAGATATGAACACTGTAGCCTGTCGGGTGTATTCGTATTTGGTTTGCGTGTCGCGGAGGAGAACCTCCCAGTGGCCGTCTTCGTTCCATGTTGCGCATACGCATTCGACGCCGAACTGCATATGTTTGCGGAGGTCGAACTTGTTCACTGTCGCTTCCATGTCTGTATGAGGAGTAGGGTTAGTGATATTCTCTGTTGCTGGGGAAAGCTTACACTCCAGAATCTCGGGCCCTTCGCACAGTTCTTTGGACCAGTTAGGATTCTGGTTGAAGGAGAAGGAATACAGAATGGTTGGCACGTCGCAGCCACTGTACGCTGTTAGTGGATGTCAATATCTGTCGCGGAATCACTGACACTCCGGGGTATGTATTCTGTCTCCATGTTCCACCAGGACCGTCAAGCTTGTCATATACCTACACAGTTAGTGAGTTCAGTAGGGGTAGCATGGCTGCTTACTGTAAAATCATTGAAACCAAGCTTATGCTTCAAGGTATGCGCGAGCGCAATACCAGACGGTCCCGCACCGATGAGAATAACACTTGGGCTGGCCATGATTCCGTGTATGCTGGAACGATGCTTCTGCGCTGTACAGGTCTCTAAGAGCTACTATTGTTATACCCCATGTGCCACCTGACTCGCAGCTGAACGGCCGGCCAGATCTCAGTTGGACAAAGATAAGTCCATAGCCGAGGCCTCCTTCTCCGCCCCTTGATCGGTCGGATGGCAGCGAGACTCCACGGGATTGGGATTCCTGACCTCTGTCATGAGTCATGGCGTCCTCACCTCTCTGTCATGTCTCACATCCCAAAAAAGAAACCAAAGGGCATGTGTGGAGCTCTGAACCAGGTTCCACTGGGGTACCCCGTACCCACTATACCCCATGATCCGGAGTCTGGGGTAGCCCTGGGCGACAATACACCTAATATTGGTACCTAGGTGTGTATATAAAACACATATCATTCTCCCGTCTACGGCCGCTGAGATCACTGTCCACTTCCCATCTACATTGGCACTACTGTTATCATTATGTTTAATCTTGACTTCGCCAGAGGCCGAGTTCTGTACAGGCTGATGAGCCTCTGCTGTTGTATGGTAAGTGCTACCCCTATTCCCCTCTGACTCTGTCCCACTGCTCACTCAACGACAGGCGTTCGGCATGTATGGGTACGTGCTCCACTTTCCGAGTCCACATCGCCGTGCTGCTTACACCGTGGTAGGTACGACGCCGGCGTACTTGGCGGTGTTCAAGAGACGAAGCCATTTCGTGACGCTCTTGGAGTAAGTCCAGGATTTTCCCAGCGGTTCGGACTCGATATTGACCTCCCGAGAACCCCACCGGTACTTGGATCATCCCGATGATTGCCTCTAGCTATACACTAACCGCTACTGTTTGCTCGCTGCTCACGTCCGTCATGGGGATGCCGCTTGGCCGACGGGGGTGTATCCTTCTTGGAGATGTGCTAGTGGTCATTGGTGGTAGCCTGCAGGCTTCGGCGTGGTCAGTCGCGCAGATGATAGCGGGTCGAGTAGTTTGCGTACGCTATCGCAGTCTCCCTATATCGGTACTTGTCTAACCAATTTTGACCAGGGATTTGGGATCGGGGTATTGTATCCATACAAGATACGTTGCGTAACTGCTGACTGGAGTAGTTCATATCCTGTGCAGTTCCCACTTATATGGTTTGTTCAGACGACATCTAGTGAGTATGATGCTAATCCGTACAGGCTGAGATGAGCATCAAAACGAAACAACGCGGTCCTGAAGTTGCTATACAGTGCATCTTCCTAGTTGGTGGGTGCGCTCTCGCGTACTGGGTTGACTTCGGGTTCACCAGAATGGATAATCAGATTTCCTGGGTAGGGCTCATCTTTCACTAGTGACTAGTCAGGCTGACCCCATTCCAGCGGTTCCCCATTGGCTTTCAGTGCTTCTTCGCCGTCGTCTCGGGCGTTGGCATGTTTCTCCTCCCTGACACCCCTCGTTGGTACTATGCGCGCGGGAGATATGAAGAGGGAGACAGAATACTGGCGCGACTGCACGACTGCGAAGTCAGCGACGACGCAGTGCAGGATATGAGGAGGTCAATAATCTCATCAATCGAGTTCGAGGAGGAATCGAAGACGTTCAACGTCATGGACCTGCTCTGGGACCGGACGAGCCTCCGCGTCGGCCGTCGGATTCGAATCGCGTTTCTCTTGCTCTCTATGCAGCAGATGATGGGTATGTTGCAGCAACCCTCCATCAAGAGACTGTTTCAACTAACAGAGTAGGAATCAACCTGTCCGTCTACTACAGCACAATCATCTTCGGCCAGATCGGGCTCTCCCCCTTCATGTCGCAGCTTCTGGCAGCCGTCATGAACACAACTTTCGCCCTAGGTTCGCTCTTCCTTCCAAGTACCATTGAGAGATTCGGCCGGCGCGGAATCATGATTTACTCCGCCGTCGGCCTTACAATCTGTATGGCTGTGTTCGTGGCTATGATTGGAACTCCCAATCCGACGCCCGCAACACAGTGGACTGCCATCGCGGCTGTGTTCCTGTACAATTTTATCTTCGGATACGGGTGGATTGGTGTTTGTTGGCTCTACGGGCCGGAGGTAAGCACGGCAGCAGAACAGCTGGTTGGGCGTATACACACTGACACTCCGCAGATCGCACCGCTAACATTCCGACATGTGGGCGGTGCTGCCGCCGCGTTCGGAGAGTGGCTCTTCTGCTTCATTACGGTGTTTGCGGGAGGGATTGGGCTGCAGAATGTCGGGTGGAAAATGTGGCTGTGGTGTCTGATTTCTTGTGCATTGGCGGTGCCGTTTGTGTACTTCTTGTGTCCGGAGACGACGGGCAAGACGCTTGAGGAGATTGATCTTCTGTTCGCCAGGGGAGACGTGCAGCGTGATTCGTTGGATGTAGGTGGTCAGTTTGATGACGGGAAGGAGGCGTTGGAGGTTGAGCATGAGGAACGGGTGCGTGTATAGTCTTGCGGGACGAACAGTGCAAGTATCGGTGGTAGTCGAGCGCTAGCCTTAGGGTCAGTAGTACATCAAACGACAGTATATCTTGTGAACGGATAGTCGAATGGTTTACCTCCTCACTCACAGACGGGGGAATAGCGCCAGCACCGGAATAGTAAATGGTTGATACGCCCTAGGGTATTCCGAAACATGCGGCTAGGGCAAACCCGTCGTGAGCAGCCTAACCACATAGATCGCGCCCATGAGTCATGGATACAAAGTCTGTGTCCGCTGCCCTGGACAGCCTGTCCAACCGAGATCCCGAACCCCGACGTCGAGATCCCGCTAGTGAAAGGCCGGGGTTGGGGCCCCGTGGGGATAGTAAGAGAGTCGGTTCGAGCTAGTATGGACCAAGCGGATAGTAGGCTTGGAGCTCTGAACACTCGGAATTAATGATATAAAGACCATTAAGTCCTCTCTGCCCGGTGGAGATAGTCAAATTCGTACAATCCGCCATCATGTTTACCCTTGAGGGTCGTTCTTTGCAGATTGCGATAACTGTCAGCTCCGGCAGCGCCTACCTGCTGTTCGGTTACGATCAGGTCCGTTTCGTATCACCTTTTCAAAGTGCCCTCTAATTGTTTGTAGGGCGTTCTCGGAGGACTGGTGTCTGATCCTAGCTTTCTCTCCGCCATGGGCAACCCAAGCTCGACCTATCTCGGGATCATCGTTGCCCTGTTCAATATCGGGTGTCTCGGTGGCTGTCTCGTTGCGGCACTTTGGGGCAATGATCTCGGGCGCAAGAAGACTATTATCTGGGGATGCATTACCATGATTGTTGGGGGCGTTGTGCAGGCCAGTTCGTATGGCTCTGGCCAGCTTATCGCGGGTCGTATTATCTCGGGTATAGGCAATGGTAAGCTTGAGGTTCAGCTGAGATGCTCTGTATTACGCTGATCCTCAATCAGGTATGAACACCTCTACGGTTCCGGTTTATATCTCGGAAACCTCCCGAAGTACGGTCAGAGGGCGGTCGCTTGCCATCCAGATGTCTATTGTGATTGTATGTTATATATTCTCCTCTCGGGATGCACAACTGACCCATTCAGTTCGGCACAGTCGTGGCATATTGGCTTGACTACGGCATGATCCGGAATCATACTGGAGAGGTAATTCGGCTTGATACTTCTTTATCATCCGCTGGACACTTGCTGACGAGATCAAGGTGGTGTGGCGATTCCCCCTTGCATTCCAGGACGTCTTTGCCCTTATCACGGTGGCTACTATGCCCTTTCTCCCAGAGTCTCCACGGTATTGCTCGTGCCCTCGGTTACATGAGCGCACTAACGTTCTCAGATGGTCCTACTCAAAGGGAAGGAAGCAAGAGGCTGTCCGTGCGCTGGCACTGCTCATGGATCTTTCAGAGGATGACCATGAGGTAGTATCAATTGTGAGCGAGATGGAACAGGCAGTCTCCCTCGAGCAAAGCAATGCCAAACTTACCTTCCGAAATATCTTCCTGGAGAAGACGGAGATGAAAAATGGACGGCGGCTGGCGCTTTGCTTCCTGCTGCAGCTGTTTCAGCAATTCACGGGTATCAACGTTATTGCTTTCTACGGTAAGCTCTATCCATCAATAGCTCAATTAGTGCTGACGAGAGGTAGTAACTATCGTCCTGGAGACCAATGTCGGTTTGTCTCGCGAACTGAGCAGTCTCGTGGCAGGCTGCATCCAAATCGCCTTCTGGGTGGGCACATTCCCTCCAATTTTCTTGATGGATCGGCTGGGTCGACGGAAGACACTCATGTTTGGATCGACAATGCTCTGTCTCGCGATGGTGCTCTTCACCGTGGGTGTTGCGCTCGAGACCACTGCCTCCTCTCGCCTCGCCCTGGGGATGTTAATCATCTATGAGATCTCCTTTGGCATGTCATGGAATAGTGTGCCATGGCTATATGCGCCGGAGATTACACCGCTCAACCTGCGTCACCTTGGGGCAGCAGTTTGTTGTTTCTCAGAGTGGCTGTGGACCTTTGTTAGTATTTTTTTCTATTTGTCCATGCATCCGGTTACTGATTTAGATTTTATCTAGGTGATTGCCCTGATGACACCAACAGCAATTGAGAACACAGGCTGGAAGATTTATCTCCTGTTTTGCATAATGCTTGCTTTGAGCATTCCGTTTGTCTACTTCTTTATGCCGGAGGTGAGGAGACTCGGTCTTTTCAGTTCTTGACGAATGCTAACTCCGACAGACAAACGGCAAAACACTAGAGGAGATAGATTACATCTTTGTCAAGGGGCGAAATTCTATAAACAGTGACCCCTCGTTATCGTACGACACACCGTCTGTGGAGTTACAATCCAAGGTCGAGGGTAAGAGCAAGCAGGTGGAACATGTGTAGATAGCCGTTCCAAAGGTGGTCGACAGGATTCTGTATCTTGCAATTTACATGTGCTGGAGGAATTTGTTATAGAGAAGAGTGTATTGCATGATGCTGTGGCTACAACCACCAAACATACAGCGCCTCTGCTGTTCCAGCACGATGGACTAGACTTGGGCGTGTTCTCAAAGCATGTTGCAGAAACCCGGGATGTGAACTGTGGTGCTCTCTGTCGCTGTCAACGCTGCGCAAGGCAGCTTTCTATACTAACATGCCCGACCAGGTCTCCTGAGCGGTATCAGAAGGAGTAAAGTGAAGTCCTGGCCACTCCCTTTACCATATGATCCACATGTGAGAAAGGCGCTAATAGAGGATCGAGTAGTCGTTCAGCGCGCGTAATATATGAAAAGGCACCTACGGCCCCTGGCAGGATTCGGGTCCTAGGTAAGGAGTAATGGTACCTTGAATCATTCCATAAATTAAACGGCTATACTAAATCCTGCCCCTCGCCATGAATTTATCAGGAACATCCACCCACTTGCACCGCAGATACTCCGCAAGATTCTTTCCGAGAACATCATATGTCGAGCTAGAGGAAACCCCCCGGTCGAGATGGTCTTTGAGCAGGAAGTGCACCGCTATGCGCAGTTAGTACGAATCTCACATCGTCGAAACAGATTGCTTACCCCATATATTAGCCAGCTCAAACCGGAAAATAGGTTGACCAAGGTCATCCCGCCCCAGGAGCTCTCGGAGCTTCTCTACCGTAAGCAGCGAGCGCAACCAGTCCCATTCATCCTCGTGGCGGACGAAGAACCCAACATTGGCGTCGGAGCCTTTATCTCCCGAGCGAGCATGCACGACGTAGCCGAGTGGTGCGCGGGTCGTAGGGCCGAAGACGTCAAGGGCAAAGGGGCTCTGTGTCTCATAGGATACCTGGTCATACTGGAAGACGACAGTATCCTTCGGAGGGTCAATGGCAATACTCTGGTCGCTGAAAGGTAGGTGCGCGACATGCCGAATCTGGTCCTGGGGGAAGATGGAGACAAAGTACTCATAGTAGGGCTTCGGGGCGGCCTGGCGCGCATCAACTGCAAAGGTTGCGCCTGGATAGCTCTGCATAATGGTATCCGTGCATGGCCGGAGGAAGTTAGCTTGCGAGAGCGCATCCTCGGATTTCGATTGCGCGAAGATGCGCACGTCCACTGTGGCTGCGTCTTGGTTGGACGGGTTCGATGGGCAGGAGCCGTTGATTCGGAATTTCAGAGTGTGGTACTTGGATTCGTCGAGTAAGTACCGCACTTGTCGCTCTAGCATGGCTGCTTTCTCTTCGATATCTAGACCGCATAGGAAGTAGTGTACTTCGGCTTGGAAGCCACCGTGGGCGGTTATGCCGATTTTCGTGGTTGGAGGGGGTTTGATGCTTTTGACATTGGAGACATGGCTGTTCTGTGGTTAGCATGGTCGTGACAGTATGCGAGCAGACGTACACTCTGTTTTGCCCTTCTTGCTGGATCTTGATGCCGTCCAACACTGCAACAACATCCGGATTATAGTACAGCGGGCCCTGGATCTCGTACAGCAGCTGCGCTTTGCACGTGTCTACTGTAACAAATCCATCCCGTTCTTTCTGCATAGTGACAATGAAGTCTCCTTGATGACTGATTTCAACAATAGGAAAGGCTAGATCCAGAGACTGCCCAGGCAGGGACTTGAAGCCTGAGAAATTGCCGCCAGTAACGTAGGTGGAGCATTCGATGAAATGGCCAGCGACAAAGGCATGCGCCAGCTGATCGTAGTCTTCACGGGTCCAGTTGTGATAGTAGGCTGCACAGCCAATGGTTGGGGAGGCATCAGTTACTCTTCCACAGAGGACAATGTCGGCTCCGCCCCTGAAGGCTTCGACAATCCCCCACGCGCCAAGGTAGGCTTGGGCGTAGACGGGGGTGAAATCCCAGTCCGAAAGTTGTTTTCCTACGGTGAGTTCGTCAGCAATGCTCACAATAGTCTCCTCCAAGGCTTACCTGTTGTCAGGTTCTTGAAGGCCGTTCCTGCTGTGATTGACTGCTGGAGAAGATCCGACACCTCGTCGCCTTCAACCCAGGCCACCTTCAGGTCGAGTTTCTTTCCATCGATGACGTCGGTGAGAGCATCATAGAGTTTCTTGGTGTCACTCGCACCAGCATTGACAGCTACCTTGATCTTACGAGTGGCAAGATCTTCAAGCGCCGGCACGATGGCTTCCATAAACGACGTCTCAAACTCTGAGGTCAAGGGGTTATTGCTTGCTTTGCCTCCGCCTCGAGTGGTCATGTTATACTCGGACATCCAATCGCCCACGATGAATTGAACATCTTCCTTGCGAGCAAGCTCAGCCAGGCCGTGTCTTCGGTCTGTCACCGATCCGGAAGCGGAGGCGATTCTTAGGGTATTTGCAGTCATTTTCGATGCAGAAACTGGAGATTGATAGGATCACAAAGAAGCTCGCGTGACTCTCTATAGTATTGTGCATTGCAATATCTTCTATAAGTATCTATACCGGCTATACGAATCCTGTGTCCAGAGGGGTTATGCCCCGAGGACCGAACTTGGACAGTGTGGGGGTTGACTTTGGCCATGACTCAAGGGCAGACCGTCATGTTTCAGAAAGTCAAGTTAATCAGCACCGTCTTTGCCTCCACATACGCCATCAGTGCGTTGACTCCCATCTCCCGCCCCAGTCCGCTCTCTTTGGTGCCTCCGAATGGGCACGAAAAGTGAATCGTGCTGATACAGTTGACTCCAACAACCCCAGAGTCGAATCCCGAGCTCATCCGTAGAGCGCGGTTGATGTCCTGCGTGAAGACTCCAGCCATCAATCCATACTTGCTCGCGTTCGAACGCGCAAGCACTTCCTCCTCGGTTTTGAATTTGTTAATCACTACAACAGGCCCGAAAATTTCGTCTTTGTAGATTGATGCGTCGGGCTTGGTGTCGGTGAAAATGGCAGGTTCGATATAGTAGCCCTGCAGGGTCAGATACCGTCTGCAACAACTAGGAGATTGCCGCATGCCACTCACCTTCTCAGATAGCGGTTTTCCTCCCACTAGCAGCGTGCCTTGTTCTTCCTGTCTGGCTTGCTGAATAATTCCCAAAATCCGATCGTACTGGGCTTTATCTACGACAGGTCCCAGTTCAGACGCAGGATCGTTCGGATCGCCAATTGTCGCTCGCTTCGCAGCAAAGGCCTCTTGATACGCGGTGAGGAACTTGTCATAGATCCCTTTCTGGACGTATACCCGCGAAGCTGCAAAGCAGATCTGGCCTGAGTTGTTGGTCAAGCCGTTCACACACCTAACAAGTGTCAGTAGAGTGTATATAATAGGTGACGAGAGGACCACCATTTCACCGCATTGGCCAGGTCTGCATCATCAAACACTACAGCCGGGCTCTTCCCTCCCAGCTCCAGGGTGCACCGCTTTAGATTAGACTTCGCGGCGAGAACCTGCACTGCCTTGCCCGTAGCCACGCTTCCCGTGAAGCTCACTTTCGCTACCTCCATATGACTAGCGAGGAGAGCTCCAGTGCTGCCGTCTCCGAGTAACACCTGGAATACGCCCGGCGGGAAGCCTGCCTCGATAACCAGCTTTCCCAACGCCGCTGCCATCAATGGCGTCTTCTCACTCGGTTTCAAGATGAAGACATTTCCGGCGGCTAGCGCTGGGGCGGCTTTGAGTCCGACTGACGCCAACGGGCCGTTCCAAGGAATGATTCTGCAGGCGTCAGCAATTGATATCTGATCTTTCAAGCAGCACACTCACCCAGCAACGACCCCGAGAGGCTCATAGCGGACGATCTTGTAGAATCCATCATCCGCAGGGAACGATTGACCGGCAAACTTGTCGATCCAACCCGCATAATCTGTGGTTTCTTAGTATGCTTTCAGCAGATCGTACAAACCAAAGGACTTACAGCGAAAACAGCCAATGGCAGTCCCAATCTCCGACTTGCCAAACGGGAGATAAGGAGCTCCGAGCGTGAGGCGCGTCAGGGAGGCAAGGTACTCCTGGTTCGCCTCGAGGAGGTCGGCAAAGCGCAGCAGGATCTTCTGCCGCTCGGGGAAGGTCATAAGGCGCCAAGGGGAGGTCGGGGCGAAAGCCTCATTCGCAGCTCGAACGGCAATGTCGACATCTTCTGGGCCAGCCACGGGGATCTGGTCGCTTACGATGTCACCGGTGGCTGGATTGTAGACTGATATCTTGGTATCGTTCCGGCAGTTGACATATTCGTTGTTTATGAACAACTGAGTAAGGTGAGAATCCAAAGTAGTCATTTTAAAGTTCTAGAGTATACGAAATGTAGTCTGCTTCTGCTGTAGTCTGCATAGTTGTCTATATATATATCCGCATGTACTAGCACGATGGCCCCCGGTGAAGTCACCATGCTTGGATAAGGCCGAGTCACCGATAGCGGCTACAGTACAAAGCCATGAGTCATGGCTCAATAGGGCGTATCTTCGAGACAGAGGGGACTGGCTCTAACTCACTACAAGGTAGAAGTCGGGGTTGATGCGGGGATCCAGGGATTACTCATTACATCATGTTTGCCAAGACCTCCTGCTCCGAACTTTCAGGACGCGATCTCTTCCTTCTCCCTGTCTGCCTTCACCGACATCCCGACCATGAGTGACACCGAACACAATGACCGCAGTACAAGAAAGAACACTCGAGTCCGGAATCGTCGCGAGCGAAAAGTATCCTCCTTGACCGCCCAGCAGGTCCAGCACAAGCGGGACCTGGATCGCCGCGCTCAGCGTGCTCTCCGCCAACGGGTCAAGTCTCGCATGCAGGACCTTGAGGACGACCTTACTCGCGCTAGAGCGGACTGCTCGGTGCGTGAGCGAGAGCTAATGGAAGAAGTTCAACAGCTGCGCGAAGAGAACCGGAAACTCAAATCCTACCTTGACAGCATCGCCCAGTTCGCTCAGACCGGGGCATCCGTCACGGAGAATGGGACACCAGAGGCAGTTATTCCGGATGAGGATGAGGAGAGGCAGATTGGTATGGTCATAATATTATCTCAGCCGACTGGGTGCTAATCCTGACCTAAAAGGCGACGCGCAGCAAGAACCGGTTTACGACCAGCCGGAAGAACCAGCAGTCCTGCCAAATGAAAGCAATCAATCACCGACCGATGCGATTGGTCTTTTTGCCTTGCAGCCAGGACGTACTCAACCAGCCTGGGTTGGAGACACGCACCATCATGAGACAACCCGCGGCCTTGGAGGGGAGAACATGACCGCCTCATACCATGGTAACAATCTTGCGCTCGATTCACTAGACCTACCTCCACTCGAGTCAGCAATGTCACTAGCCCGATCGAGTGACCGGCAGAGTGGCATCTCACCACACAGTGTGCTGCAAACCTGGAATACCACAGTATCACCCCCGGTCTATCAACCCTCGTTTGCAACCGGTATATCTTCAGTTCTGCCAAAGCATACCGCAGGGACATGTCCGCTCGATCAGATACTGCTCGACTTTATCAGCTCGCGACGAGCAATCGTCGCCAAGGGAGGCGATGCCGACACCATCCTTGGCTCTCCGCAGCCGTCGCTGCAGGCGATCCTCCACCCAGGCTCTACCATTCCTGGTGACCACGCAACAAGTCGAGTGCTCACGGAGATTCTCAGTACCTTTCCGCACGTCGCCATTCCGGAAAGACTGGGATTCATGTTCATCATGTATCGCACTATGAGGGTACGCTCCGTTGGTTTGTATGAGTGCCTAGCTAACTGTCACTAGTGGCTCATTTCCCCCAGCCCGGCGAGTTACGAAGAAATGCCTCGCTGGTTGAGGCCCACGGCAACTCAGATCACCGTGCCACATCCGGCCTGGATTGACAATATCCCTTGGTATGGTTCCCCAGCTACAGATGTCCCATTACAGATGTCCCATTACAGATGTCCCATTACAGATGTCACTAACCATATTAAGGCCACGAGTACGTGATCTGTTGATCGAAAGTCCAGAGAAATACCCTTTCCCCGTCTTCTCCGAGCTGTATTCGCAAAATGTGACGGTCAATTGGCCATATGGCGAGCCAGACTGTATCACCACCCACATGGACCGAATGGAGTTCAACCCCATTTTTGAGAAACACGTCCGCAAGCTCGACAACTGGACCGTTCGATCGGCCTTCAAAGATTATCTCCCCGAGTTTACGTCGGCGATCTACGGAAAAGACTAATAATTGAGTATGCAACGTGGCGTGTATTACTAAAACCTCTGAACTAGATTAATGCCGCGAAGATCAACCCTTCACTGTGGTCTTCCCACTCCGGAACTCTTCACTGAACGGATAATCTATATACCCAACAGGTGACTTGGGCGTATAGAAGGTGGCACGATCGTACGCATTCAGGGCGATTCCCTTGGCCAAGCGCAAAGGGAGGTCGGGGTTGGCGACAAAGTTCCGTCCAAACGCAATGGCGATATTGTGCGGCTGGCTATCTTTGATGGTCCGGTCCGCAGACTCTGCTGTGAATCCGCCAGCCAGAATTACCACGCCATCCTTCCCATAGGCATTGAGGAGGAAGTCGTGGTCTTCGTGGGCGGCCTCGACGGTGGTGGAGCCGGAAATGCGTGGCTCGACAATGTGCAGGTATGCCAGGTTGAGCGAGCTGAGGTTCTTAACGAGATGGGTGAACTGCGGCTGTAGATTCTCCATCCGCATCCCCTGGAAAGTACTCCAGGGACTAATGCGATACCCTGTCCGGTCAGCGCCGACAGCAGCAGACACAGCCTTAGCAACCTCAATCCCAAACCGCGATCGATTCTCCACGCTGCCTCCCCAGCGGTCAGTCCGGTTATTGCACGTATCCTGCAGAAACTGGTCGCAAAGATAGCCGTTCGCCCCATGAATCTCCACCCCGTCAAACCCTGCAGAAATCGCGTTCTTTGCTGCCGTCGCGTAATCCTCAATCCAGCTGCCAATCTCCTCTTCCGACAGCGGTCTCGGGCACGCACTGGTCTCGGAGATAGAAATATCTCCACTAGAGGTAACCTCGTACCCGTTCTTTGCCAATACTTCAGCGTTTGCCGCACGGCCGAGCGCCCACAACTGGCAGAAGATGTAGCTACCCCGGGCATGCACCGCGTCGGTGACTTTCTTCCACTGCTCAATCTGCGCTTGGCTCCAGATACCTGGGACATTGTTTGTGCCGCCGGCGCGGGCTGAGATGAAGGTGCCTTCGCTGATGAGGAGGGTTCCGGGGACACTGGCCCGCTGGGCGTAATACTCGCGTGCGATATCCAGGTGCACGTGGTTGTCGTCGGCGCGGTTCCGGGTTAGGGGGGCCATGACCACGCGATGCTGAAGCTCGAGGGGTCCGACTTTAACGGGCGATGTGAGGTGAGGGAAGGCCATAGTGACGTTGTTATCCTGGTGCTGAATACTCGGTAGCAGACAAAAGATATGGTCAGGTTTCTCTGGACGGTTAAGTAGAAGCACGAACGCTCCTTTTCAAAGCCTCCATAGCAGAATCCATTACCAAGCAACAGAATCATTTAATGGATCCCTCGGTAAGAAATTCAGCCATTTTGTGGGTTTCGGCGACATTTTGCAAGGAAGTTCATCGCCTTATCAGTGACGTTTGTGCCATGACACTTTAGTCATGAGTCATGCCACTGAACGATCTTGACTCAGGCAGAAGCCTGAATGCCTGCACGGGTATTGAGTTAATAGCATAAGTATACCTGCCACGACAGAGAACACTCTCAGGAACACTACCATCATCAACAATATGGCAAATACCATGCGCGCCGCCCAGTACAACACAGTATGATCCGCGGCAACAAGCCAAGTTCCACCGCTGATGCATCTAGACGACCAACAAAGTGGAAGTCAACGAGGTTCCCATTCCAGAACCCAAAGACAACGAGATCCTAATCAAGAACGTCTGCGCGTCGCTATGCCACTCCGATCTGGTAAGTCGTCCATACTCACTAGTAGGCCAAAGCTGACCTCGTCAGATGCTCTTCTGGGGCCACACGGCGGAGAAACCACCCATGGAGAAAGTGACCATCGGGCACGAGAACACGGGCATAGTAGTCTCAATCGGGAGTAAAGTGAGCGGGTTCAAGGTCGGAGACAAAGTCGGCTGCCTTGGCTGTAGCTATGCATGCTGTGCGTGATCCGGAGAAATTGCGAGAGTAGAGTTGACCGTCTACACTCCAGATGAATGCGAGGGCTGTCTTGTGCACAATCTCTTCTGCGAACAGGGCACCGGCCGCATGCATGGGTTTAGCACCGATGGCCACTTTGCCGAGTACTCACTCTCGGATGCCAGGAATGCCATGGTTCTACCGGATGATATAGACATGGTGGGGACCGCACCGCTGTTCTGCGCCGGAATCACAGGTAACCAACCAATACTCCATGCTTGCTTTCCTGGCTGATATGATATGCTCAGCCTACCATGCTGTCAAGCAATGTAATCTGGCCCAAGGCCAATGGCTGGCTGTTATCGGTTGCGGTGGACTGGGGCACTTGGGTAATACTTTTATCTCCTCAACTTCCGATTTACCTCGCTGATATCGGGACAGCCATTCAATACGCCAAAGCAATGGGCCTGAAGGTTATTGGAATTGACATCTCAGACGCCCAGCTACAGTCCGCTGTGGAACTCGGCGCCGACGCAACGTACAACTCCGGTTCTGACGGCAGCTATGCGGAAAGGATCAAGGAACTGACCGGTGGTGGAGCGCATGCGGCAGCAGTCTTCAGTGCGTCTAATGCTGCCTACGCCAGTGCTCCAGATGTACTGCGGTAAGTCATTCCATTATCCTTCCAAGTACACAAACTAAACAACTTAACAGGGTTAACGGCTTGCTGATGGTGGTTGGGATTCCCAAATCGAACCTTTCTGTCAACGCGCTTGACATCCTGCTAGGCAAATACCGCATCGAAGGCGTCAGCAGCGGTACTCCCCAGCGCATGAAAGAGCCGATCGAATTCAGCCACCGACACGGGATAAAGCCTCACTTGACCACCTTTGATAGCCTCGATGACATTCACACAATTATTGAGTTGATGGAGAGTGGCAAGACAGCTGGTCGTTTGGGGATTGTATTCAAGCAGTAGTAGATATGTTACTTATAGTCCTGAACAGATCTCGCACCAGGAAAGTCCGTACTACACGCGAGCTGTCCATAGTCTTCCAGAAGCTTTAGTGTCTCCAAACACTTGGTGCGAATCACCTGAACAGCGTCTGATCCTAGCACGATACGCAGCGGAAGCTCTTCCTCAGGTGCAACTGAGCCCTCGCGCCGAACCACGTCCAGGATCCGCTGTACAGCTTTCTCTGGATCCCCAGGCTGTTTCCCGCTCGTTTCTGCTTGTCGCTCTCACAGGACATCGACTGCAACGTTGTAATCTCCGATTGGGGGATCTGTCCGTGATATCCTCCTGCGGCCGTCGGCAAGAATGTTCGTACGAAACTGCCCCAGAACCATAAGATGGACCCTGATTCCCAACGGAGAGACCTCCTTCTCTAGGCTCTCCACCGCGCCTGTCGTCGTGTCAGTCATCATTACTCCTTCAAGAGAATTGAGGTACAGTACCCTCTAAAGCGAACTTCGACGCACTGTAGGGCCCTCCAGCCGCCACTCCCAGCCATCCGGCGATACTGCCCATGAACACCATGGTCCCGGCCCGGCGTTTCCGCATATGCGGTAAGAAAGCCCGGGCGACATTCATCTGACCGAACAGGTTCGTTTGCATTTGGTCGAGGACTTGATCATGGCTAGACTGATATATCAGCGATAACATCAATCAGAAACTCAACGAAAAACACTGTAGTATACCTGACTTCTTCCCAAACCCCGGATAGAACATACCCCGCATTGTTCACCAGCACGTCAACCCGTCCGAAGAGGTCCACTGCATCAGCCGCTTTTGCAGCTAGCTCGTCCGGCGATGCAGTGACGTCAAGCTGCAGGATACGGACGTTGTCTGAATCTTTGAACTCATCGAGAGAGCTCGCATTCCGCGCTGTGGCAATGACCTTATCCCCACGAGCGAGGATCGCAGGGACGAAGAGATTCCCGAAGCCAGAGCTGCAGCCGGTGATGAACCAGACGAGCGACTGGTTGGTAGGTCCTGAGAGTTTCTTTTGATTATGATCCATGCTGGTTGTAGGAGTGCAGATTCTGCAGCTATGTTGAGTTCGGTAGTAGTACGGAGAGGCAAATCCACCTTAGTTATATGACTTCAATAACCTGACTCATGGGTGGACCTCGGCTAGCTAGCTAACCTACAATATCTATGCGTTCCGACGTCTATTTACTGGACAGCGTACTCAACCCATCCTTCCCCCCGATCACCCGCGAAGCATCACCAACAACCAGATTCTCTTGACCTACCATGTACGTCATGGGCAGCTGCATGAAGACATGGCAGTCGTCACTTAACGCCGCGGCGTACTCTTCGCTATTATAGAACGCCAACCAGTCATCCCACGTGCGCACCCAGAGCTGCGCGCAGGCGTCGTAGTCTAGATGGTTCTCACCGAGACTTTCCGCGCGCTCTTTCATTTCGGGAGTTTGGTGGTGCTGCAGTGGTGTCAGTAAGAGCTCTCATGAGATGTATGTTGGTGTTGGTAGCTGTGACAAACCTGGACGTAGCGGAGGATATGGTTCTGGAAGGCTTGGGTTGCGACGGCGAGATCGGCGTGGACGGTCTGCCAGTGGCGGAAGAAGGTCTCCGGGCTGATGTGGGCTTGTTTCTTGAAGAAGACGGAGACCTTGATTGCGGGTTGGAAGTTGGGGGTGGCGTCGTAGCTGAGTTCGGGGTGCTTGAAGGTGTGGTTGACTATGATGGACATGGTGTATACGATGTGTTGCTGCTGGACGGTCTGGTGATTAACGAGGCTGTCATGCTAGCACTATATAGAGGCAATGGATAGTGTGTATGGTAGATTTTGATGATATCAGATCTGGCATGACGGGTCTTGCATTACTCATAGGTGTCACTTTAAAGTCGTGTGGGCTGTTAGGGCTAAATGTGTCCATAGGACATTCTTTCTAGCCTCTCCTACTATATTCACACTCCCTGATGCTCAACATCAATTGATTCTGTTCGCTCGAGAGATATCTGAGCGTCAGCTAACGGGCTAGTCGACCAACGTTAAAGCCTCACGCTCTGCGGTCTTTAGGGATAATAGGATAGAACATAAAACCCACCGATATATCTGAGAACCCCAATCCGAGGTCGTACTCACTTTATAGCTGCAGACAATGGGTTCAACTAGAGCGGTTATCGAACACCATTCTTGACCAGAACAGTTCGAGGAACGACGTAGAATGACATGTACCGGAGCCTTTTGCCCGAAGGTGAAAGAAATTTGCATTTGTTAATAGTTGGTCCCTAGTCATGCTGTCGACCGGTCTCGCACTGTGTCCTACTACCTAACCTACCTGCTCTTCCGCCTTGGGCAACCGAGGCAGGCATGGATCCGACAAATAATGCGCTCCCCCGCATGCTGTCTCCCTGTTAGGTCGAGAATCTAGGTCAAGTTTAGCGGAGACTGGCCTTAAACGCGGGGTAGTGCATGGACCCTTCGTCCGGGGTGGATACACCCCCAATATCCATCTACTTCTGAGTCATGGGCCAGCAGTCATGCATTCGTTCTCGGCTCTGACTCTGGACAAAGCCGAGCTGTTTAACCCTCGGTGACCTCAGTACTATTTACCACCTATGCATGATGTATGCAGAGAAAGCATCCACAGTACCAGTATTTACAATGGCCGCCCCAATGCAACAACTCGCTCAAGCATGTCTTCCAACGTACACATGCCCGCCGGGCACAAAGATGCACCTACTGAATCTAGGAACCCTGAATGTCGATGATGCATGGTTTGTCCCTGCGGCCTCTTACTATAGCATGTTCTGACAAGTCTCGGTAGGCTCCTCGTCGGAGCAAACGGCAGCTCCGTTAGCAATCCGAATCCCGTGCACAAGCGACGAGACTTGATGCTCATTGCCGGTTTGATCGAGCATCCCGAAATGGGTTTAATTCTATTCGAGACTGGCAGTGCAGAGGACGTCGATAGGGTGAGTCCGTGAATCATAGAACTCAACCGCGTCTTCATGGGCTGATCGAGAAGCCGATAGCAATGGGGGCCAGACGCAGTAGATCTCTTTCCCCGAACACGGTACGAGAGCCAGCATCGTTTACCAGAAGCAATCAAAGCGGCAGGCTACGATATAAAGGACGTCAAAGCCGTAATCATGGGTCATCTACATTTAGATCACGCCGGCGGTCTAGAGCATTTTCGCCACTCTGGTGTTCCGATGTATGTCCACGAAGAGGAGCTGAAACACGCCTGCTGGGCAGCCGCAACTGATTCCGATGGTGGCTTGTATTTGTGAGTACCCCCTTCTCCCTGCTCCGTGACTGAGACTGAATCATTTTCCATTAAGAGGTGACTACCTAAAGCTTGACCGCTCTCTCAACTGGCAGACATTCAACGACGCACAGCTCGACCTCTGCACGGGGATTACACTATACCATTGCCCCGGGCATACGCCAGGACTATGTATCATGCAAGTCAATCTGCGGCAAGACGGGACCTTTATCTGGACGACAGACCAATACCATATCCGAGAGAACTACGAGCAAGACCAGATGCATGGCTGGCTGCTCCGCGATTACCGGAAATGGGTGGATAGCAGCAAGTTAATACGGCGCCTGCAACGGCTGTTTTCCGCGACGCTGATTTTCGGGCATGACTATGAGACTGCTGAGGGTATTATCTCTGCGAAGAAGTATTATGAGTAGCTGGGCGGATAAACAGAGTATATTGATCTATATCACTGACCCATGGCGTCTCCTTATGAATGAAACTACGGACGATAGCACGTTACCCTGCCTCATCTACCACCACTACACCTCCTCGGGATGCGTAAACTTGCCAACAACACGACTATTCTCCACAGCACCAGCACGCCTTCCCTCCCTTGACCCCCCTTGTCGCCTGGAGAAACAACCAAGCAAACCCCAGCGCAACAAATACACGAGTAGCGAATAAACAACCCGTGACATACCTAGCCTCCTTCACTATATGCAGGAGTGAATGAGACTACACCAGCCACTGCATACATACAGCAGCCAACATGCCGATCATGTGGGCCGAGGGTTTAGTCTTGTGCACTGATTTTCATGATGAGGGTGATGATTTTGATCATTTTGTCGTCGATGAACCTTGAACTTTGCAGTGTATTGGAGGCCTGAATAGGAATGTCCGACATATTCGGGACTTGACCCAGTCTCTAGGCAATATGAAAGTACCGCGTCGCTTTACTAACGGACCACTGGTGTAGGAAGACGGTGGTAGTGGATTCTGAATTATCTCACCATTGATAGTGGTTTAAAATCGGGGAAGACACCGCAGTGTGATGATTCAAGCAAATATTCTTCCATGTTACCATGACAGCTTTAGTTAAATAAATCAAAGCCATGTGATAATTTCTTGTTGCAGCCATGCGACCAGTCCTTTTTTTTGAACGTTAACCCGAGGGCTGAAGAAAAGGAATCACCAAACAACTTTCTAATACACGAGACGGACATGCTTCTGTCGTGAGAGGAATCAGATTAGGAATAGGCTACACTAGCTTATAGAGCACGCAGTTTATCCGAGCAGATGCTCATGCTGGATATAGGTCTAGACCATGGGCTTCTGAAATATTACCGCAGACTTTCTGCACTACGGTAGAACTGAAAAACAATTGAGAAGGTCCTGAATCACCTCCTTCCCCGTATCAAGCTTAACGATCAGTATCCCTGGGTATACATCTTCCGTTGACCTATTCAACACTGGCGGGATGGAATCGAGTACATGCATGGCAGCGAGGTATTGCCGAACCTCCTGTGGCTTGCGTCCCTCTCAGGTACATCTCCTTCAGTCATTTCAAGATGGTTCTGGTTCCTAGCTGATAGTTGAACATTAGGAACTGCATATTAATGTAACAGCCTAAAGAGGTTCTTACCTATTCGAACGCGCTTAAGCTTGCGCCGTTTGAAAGAGAGTAAGATGATTGCTATATCCAAGACACTGAACCCCACAAAGCAGGTTTGTGCCAAAGAAAGGGCCATCTCTATCTCTCTGTATGATGATATATGCTGCTCCGTCCACATCTTGCGAAGGTGTGCTGTTGTAATAGCCCATTTCGCCTGGCGTTCGGGGACCGCAAATTCCGGGTATAGTGAGTAAAGGCCGGACGTTTCTAATACTGCTAGGGATACCACGCAAGATCTCCCTTTATGATTGATTGACCCCTGCGACAGGTACTCTCCATTTTGATAAATGTAGAGCAGAAGGCGAGTGCCAAAGTGGTGCCGCATGTCGACCCGTTTTACTAGGGTGTAGTACGCCTGCAGAAGCCGCCGAGCAGGGACAAACTGGCCCAGAGGGGACAGTCTCGTATCGATGACACAGATTTTGATTTCATGCGAGGTGCAGCCGTAGCGATGACGTCTATACAGTGCGTACTGAACTGCATAGAGCAGAGATGAAGTCTAGGACATATAGGACATAAGGTTACCAGGTGGGCGTCTCTCGTAGTCTTTAATTTCCCATGGGTTTAAGTGCCGTTCCAACATGGCCGTTGCGATGTCTTTATCTAGACTGAAAATGTCGAGTTTGCTGTTGATTGTCTTGGCCGTACTTGCTGGCGAGGCTACTACCTCCTCATTGCTTTGCCCAGAGCTTCTCTGGTCAAAGGTCAGAAATAGATAGCGTGGCACTCTGTCTAAGTGGAAATCAAATGGGCTGACGAGTGGACAAGTGGAAGGTTCAAACAGGATAGGTCCTGGGCAGTTCTGCAAAACCGTGCTCCAAAAGATGACCCAACGTTGTTTCACTTTTGCCTTCTGCTCGTCGCCACTGGCACGCTGAGGGGGCATTGTCACAGAAGAGTCCTTCAGCTTGTTAATATCTTTCAATCGCTCGTATCTTCCGAGTTGCTTGACAGGAGTGCCATGTTGAAGGTGGTCAAAATATCGATCGCAATGCAAGAGAACCCCCGTAAGTAATTGCTCCCTGATAACATTGCCGTGCGAACTTTAGCTGAATCCCTTGCCAGTCTCCTCTTTCCGTCCATATTCTAAGGGCAATCCTCTTTATTTCTTCAGCGAAATATGATAACGGTCCACGGTTGTATTGCTCGTAATGGCCTGCTCGCCCAATAAGCTCGGAAATCATCGTCTCTATTCTTGAATCATCCGCGTGGCTCGCAGTCGCACGGACGGCGCAGAGTTTAGCTGCCATTTCCATATCTATAATGCATCCAGTATTACTGGATCTGACTATGGCAGGTAGTACTAATGCTCATGAGACGTGTATTCGGAGAAAGAGAAATATAGACCAAATAAGGGATTTCTGGAAAGTAGCCATGAAGAAGAGCAATAAAGACTTGCTTCCGGAACGCTACCGGCTAGTAGTCAGAAGGCGTGTCTTTCAAACAGTCCGCTCCTGCCAGAGACTTGGGATATCTGAACATGAGATGTGATATAGCTGACAGGCCTACTAATATCACGGGTAGATGTCCTGCATGGACATTGTGCCAGAATCCGTTTCGACAGTCCATGACGTTTCCATTTCTTTATCAATCGGAAATGATATCCGGTGTAACGTCAATGCAGTTCACCAAACAGAATACCCAGATGAAATATAGGAGTGGCCGGAAGCGGCTCATGGGGAACAATGACCTGGTGTGGTTCCGCTATCCCGGGTGGGTAGCAGCACATCCATAGTACACTGTGGTTCTTTCATATTGCTTCAGGGACCCCGGCTTGATCGTCTTTTACGCAGTTCGCCCTCCTAAAGTACTTCCTCGACTTTGCCTCGAGGTGTCACGTTATCATGTCGAGTCAAAAATGCTACCAAATCCTTTTCTTCAGGTTCGAATAGTGCTTCTCATTCCCCACGCACGCCGCGTTCTACGCTCACAGAGGCAATGAAAATGCTCCAGAGGGACCAGGGGGTGGTCCGAAACTTGGCCTACGTCCAGCCTCCCTTCAATTGCGCGGCGGGAATATAACAAGAAATCCACTAAGCCGAATTTAAATTTGCCAGTATAGGAATGCCCTAGGCAGGTGCTGTAGTGGGGCCTTTACATCGCAACGGACGATCAAGGACTGACGATTTCCCCGCGTATGCAGGATGGCCTGTGTTTAGGCTGCTCGCAGCCAAAGCCGTTGTAGGCGTTTGTGATTGGAGAGAACAGACATTTCATCCAATCTAACTTACAGCCATGGCGCCAGCAGTGATTCCTACAACAATGAGGGTTCTGATAACTGGCTCTACAAACCTAGATGGCTCGGTCAGACGTTCTGACAACAGACTCAACTCCATTTCACCTGAAAAGGGAACACTAAGCAGGGATAGGGTGAGCAGATTTGCTGTAAACTCCTTCGGGCTGTATAATTGGTGGGAATCACGCAATAGCTTCTAATCTGGACCCCTGAAAATCCAGACCCTAACCCCGCAATCAGATGCAAATCACACCCTGAAGCGTCTTGGCAATCGTGCTGGCAGACCCTTGCGGCATGCAGTCACAGGCGCATGATCGGTTGTTCATAGGTGAGTGGAGGCTAAAGCTGTGCTCTCCTAGTAGCGTCATCTCCATACAGCATGTCATTCGTGTCTAGTCTGGATGCCATTATTCGATAAGGAAGATAGGATAGCAAATTGGATGGATGATACGATGATGCATGGAATAGCTCATGGTCTTGGTTTGTCCCAGCTAAATATGCAGGGTTCGGAAGGATCCCCGTCCGCAATGCGCAGTGAGGAAACTAAAGCGACGAAACCTGGGGAAATTTCTGCAGAGCAGACACGGTAACTCTTGGGACTTGGCGGATGCTCGGCGTAAGACTTGAATTTGTGATTTGGTGGTTGCCGTCGCCAGGGTCTGCCAGATGGTCACGGAGTCCGGGCCGGGCCAGACCTGTGGCGGACATGTTCTCCTTCTTCCGCCAAACACCTCGCAGTGGCTGAGGGCAAGACGGCAACCGGAGAATTAGATGTCAAATGACGGTAAGAATTTCTCCGTGTGTTGTTTTTCGAATGGTAGTTTCTATAGTTTGGCACGGTGCTGAAGAAGTATAAGAGCTGCTGGGTTTCTGTGGGAAGATGGGAATTCTGTTCGAGACAAGCTCATCAAGACCTCATAATCGGTGCATCGATATAAATTCTCGAAGCCTCTTTACCTCCCCAATATGCATTTCCAGAACCTGATCGCCCTCCTGGCGCTGTCCAGTGCTGCCATTGCCCAGACCCTCAACATCCCCACACGCGTTGGCTCCATCATCTCTCTTTCTTCTCCCAGTGTCATTTCAGGATCCGTAGATCTCGGAAACAGAGAATACGACCGTGGTCGAGAGTGTGACACAGACGAAGACACCGATAGTTCAAGCGCGGTGTTCATCCTGAAGAATGGCGCGACTCTAAGCAATGTGATCATTGGAAAAAACCAACTTGAGGGTATTCACTGCGAAGCAGCTTGTACGCTACGAAATGTGTGGTTTAGAGACGTGTGTGAGGGTAAGCTTTCTCTTTGAAATGGGTATATTCCTCTGCGTGATGACTTTCTAACTTGTGTCTCGATAGATGCCATATCTGCCCTAGGCACGGGCAACGTCCTCATCGAAGGCGGTGGTGCCCAGGAAGCCAAAGACAAGGTCGTCCAGCACAATGGCCGGGGCACTGTGACTATCAAGGACTTCACTGTTGTCAACGCAGGCAAGCTGTATCGGGCCTGCGGCGATTGCACCAACAATGGCGGCCCGCGCAATGTCGTCGTGCAGAACGTCAAAGCCAAGGGAGTGTCTGAGCTGATCGGCATCAACTCGAACTACGGAGATACTGCGAATGTCTCGGGGTCTTGTGGATCTAGTGTGAAGAAGGTCTGCCAGGAGTATAAAGGCGTGAAGAAGGGGGATGGCAAATCTGAGAAGGTTAGCACGACTGCGAACTGCAAAGGACAGTCGAGCTTTTCTTCCTGCTGAAGGATTGGCCATGGTTGATGGTTTGCTAAGCAAAAACTGGGTGGTTTGCGCGATGGCCACTAGGGTAGGACTAGATTAGGGGAAGAGTCGACCAGTGGAGTGATTGAATGTATCTAATGAGTATGCAATTGCATTGAGAGGGCAAAAATACCTATCCCTCAGGCTCGTACTTCGACCTTTTGTCTTATGCAACACCATCGACGCACGTCAGCGTAACTGCAGCTAGCGGACCAGTATCTACGTTCTCCAGCATAACTCCTGCACGTCTTCATGAGATATATTTCTCTCTCAAAACAAGTTTGGTTTCTTGGCTAAGCCGTGAGGGGGAAAAGCATCCGACGGTCGACGCCACAGACCTGACAATTTAGTCTGGACTCTGGGGTGGGAAATCTGTTGGGCAAGCTACCGCGCGGTTTCCAGGTCAGATGAGGCATTTTATGACGACATGCTAGCGGCACTATCATTATCATTCAGCTCTACCTGGACTCATGGGGCCAGGCTTGCCTAATCTGGGGCAACACACGGAGAACCGCCGTCTCTGGAGTCTATGGCGAGTGGGAAACTGGAAATGCTGGGGTGAGATGAAACAGAAAGTGCGAGAAGTCGACGAGCGACCTGCAAGTGGACCATGAAAAGCAGCAGGGCTAGAACCAGAGAGGGCTGGTGCCGGTCAATCGTCGGAGAAATCTGCAGGTGTTGCAAAGATCACCGCTCAACATGCTTTCCGCCGGCTCTTGGCATCGGACCTTCTCCGTCGAAGATTTTGCACGAGTGAAACATGAAACTTTCTTTGCAGGTACTTTTAGACATCAGACCAAGTCTAAAGATGAGATCCCGATAGCATGGTGATACGTATATAGAAAGAAAAGAGTGCCAAAGGGAGAGTTGAGAGTGAAAGGATGGATAGAGTTTGCTTGGTCGGGGTTGCAGCGCCGCTCCACTGCAGGTGAGACTGCCAAGCCCGGTCTCGGGACGCTGAGAGTCATTCCTCCCGGCCCGGCTCCTTCTGTTTTCCTGACTCCAAGCCCGAATATCATTCCGATCCTGTCTCTTCTATCGGAGTACACTCGGCTATGCTTCCAGATTCTTCTCTTTGTCTTTGTGTCGCACAACGTGCATGCTGATCTTTCTTTGCAGGGAAATCTCTGCTTACCCACACCGCAAATCGTTTTGTCTTGGCGCAGTACCAGGCTCTGGCTGGATGAGGGGACCCATGGGCATGCAGTGTGGAGACACGGGGCGCTCAGGTCTCAACTCTCAACCAGACCCTACCTGAGAAAGTCTGTTCCCCGTGGAGATCTGGTCACGATGGCGGTTTTCCCCTCATTGGCTCTGGCTCTGCCCCAGGCCTGGCTGACCTTTCCCGCATCGACGCTGGCTATATAATCACCCTCCCCAGACTTGCTCTCTCTGAATCTCTCGTGCCTTTTCTTCATCTTAACTCCTCGTTTTTGCTCTCCCTTCCTCTCCTGCCTTCTACCTTACCATACCCCCTTGATCCCACAGGGCCTCATCTTGCCCAACATGGCAGGCCTCTCACTCAACGTCGACTGGAAGTCGCACCGCCGGGCCATCGGCTACTGTCTCGTCGCCGCCATCGGTGCCCTCTGCTACGGTTATGATACAATCTACTACACAGGCATTCAAGGAATGGAATGGTTCATGCGGGACTACGGCGAGCAGCTCGCCGACGGCTCGTATGAGCTCGGAACAACATTCTTGTCCTTGTCTGCGAGTATCATCTACGTCGGCGAGCTCACCGGTGCCATTGCCTGTTCATTCATCAATGAGAGATTTGGCCGGAAGGCCGTGTTCCTGACAGCTTCGCTCTGTATCATTGCCGGAGCTATCGTTCAAGCTTGTTCATTCGGCTCTCATGCTGTCTTTTACGTCGGTCGTGTCCTTATTGGGCTTGGTGTTGGTCAGTTCACTGCCACCTGTCTGGTTTACATCGGAGAAGTCGCCCCAGCTGCAGTTCGCGGCCCTCTGTTGGGTAGCTTTCAATTCATGCAGTCTATCTCCCAACTGGTCGGCGCTTGCGTTAACCAAGGTACCACCAACATCAAAAGCGCGAATGCCTATCGTATTCCAATGTGCCTCTTGGTGGTTCTTCCCAGCATCATGCTCATCTGCTTGATTTTCACACCAGAGAGCCCTGTCTGGTACATGTCCAAGGGAAAACGCGAGGAAGCTACCAAGGCTCTCCAGAAGATCAACCGCAGCACGCGTGACTACGAGCCATCCGCGGATATCCAAGCCATCGACGACCAAATCCAACTCGAGCGTGAAATGGCAGCAGACGCCACTTGGGCTTCCCTCTTCACCGATCCTGTTGAACGCCGCAAACTATTCTACAGTTGCGGCATCATGTTCGTCCAACAGATAAATGGAATCCAGTTCTGGTACACGTACGGCGTCGTCTTTGCGCAGTCCATTGGCGTGGCTGAGCCCTTCACGATTGTAAGCATACCTGATATAAGAAGCTCTGTGCGAACCTCCGATGCTAATGAACCTCAGAATACGATCATATATGTAATTCAGATTATCACCGTGGCACTCGCCGTCGCATTCGGCAACAAAATCAACCGCCGCACGAACCTCGTCGTCTGTTCTATCGGAATCTTCGTCTCGCTGATCATCGTGGGCGGGCTCGGCACGACCCGCGCGGCCGACGACAGCTTCAGCCGGGGCATCGGCATCGGCATCGTCGTGCTCGCGTACATAAACATCATCTTCTACAACTTCTCCATCGGAACCCTTTCCTACTCCATCGCGGCAGAGATGTCCGTCGGCCGAAACAGAAACAAAATCACCTCGTGCGCGATGGGCGTGTTCTTCGTGACGGTCTGGCTGATCACATTCACCAGTCCGTATATGTACTACGATGCGCACCTGGGTCCGAAGATCGGGTTTGTCTACGGGGGGACGACGTTGCTGCTTGTTGCATTTTCGTGGTTCTGTGTGGGGGAGACGACGGGGCGGACGAATGCGGAGATTGAGCGGCTGTTTCAGGATCGGGTCCCTGTGCGGCAGTGGGCGACGTATGTTATTCCGGAGGATGAGGGGGGGGTGCAGAAGAAGGGGGCGAACGAGGAGCAGATTGAGATGGCGTAGTTGTCTTCGCGACTGGCCTTGTGGGGTTTTATTTTAGGAAATAGATCACGAATTAAGATGAGATGTATTTAGATTTGGGTTTCAATGATGAAAGCTTCTTCAGCTATGCATTATTCTTGTCCGAGCGGACTGTGTGTAGTCTTGAGTGATTCTGTCACTGATACTGGAAGTGGAACTGTGGGGTCACAATATATAATTTCCACCCGCCATCTGTGTACCCTGCATACTCTTTCCCTTACTAGAGCACAACACCCCGACCAATGTATGTCCGCAAGATCCGGAATACTTAAATAAAATCTAATGTGTCAATCTATAGGTCGATACGCTGTGCACGACATCTTTGATGCTCTATGGTAACGTTCGTAGTTGAGCCCATCAGCCGCACAAGAACGATGCTGTAGCAGGTGTTCCGGACAAGATGAATTACTCGTTGGTTGGGAAGTGTCGGCTTGTTTAGCTCATGATTAACAGCAAGGGCGAGACGAGAAGATAGAGCTCATGGCAGTTGTGCATTGAACACTGCTAAAAAGAAAGAATCACACCGTTCGTATATATCGTGTGTAGTTATGTACATGAAGGCAAGATGGCAATTTACATGATGAAGAGATACATGTTTCCGAAGTGGTTCCTATTTCTTGTCCGTGAACGCAGGAAAGTGGCGTTTTATTACACGGTCGAGCTGTTGGATGACAACAGGCTTGACGAAATACTCGTCGCCGCCTGCTTGCTTGGCGGCGGTTTTGTCGGCAATGGTGTCTTGGCCGGTCATGACGAGGACTAGAGACCTTTCCCAGTTGTTCTTGAGCTCCAATGCGCGAATTTCCCGGGTGGCTTCGATTCCGTCGCAGACTGGCATTTGTAGGTCCATAAAGATTAGCTCGATTGGGGGCGTGTCTGCAGTGGCGGATGATTGGCGCTTCAGGAAGACGTCCACCGCTTGTCGGCCATCCTTTGCCGTCTCGTACGGTAGCCCTCGCTTCTTACAGTACATCTCCATCACGCGGAGGTTGACTGTGTTGTCGTCGACAATCAGCGTTGTGGGTTTGGTGGAAGTGCTCAAACCGCGGGGAATCGGGATGCTCTCATCGGACTCTGCGGGTGTTGCGATACCTGGTTCGGATTCTGATGACACTGTAGCAGCCGATGATTCGTCACTCGAGGCAGCAATTGTCTCAGACACTTTTAGAAGTATAGGCAGCACCACTTCAGACGGTGCGACAGGCGGCTGAGCGGAGTTGATCTCCAACAAACGGCTTTCAGCCTCTTCAAGAATCGAGCCCAGGCTTGAGCTTGAGAATGGCCCGCTGGCGTAAACAACGTTGTTTGCTGGTTCAAAGGGCGGTTCTGCGTCCAAGCCCGGCAGGAGACAGATAGCGACCGCTCCTGATGGAACCCGGGACAGTTGCAGTCGGTGCTGTTCTAGTGTTGCAACGTCAAAGATCACAAAAGCGTCTTCAACCACATCCGATTGTGCAAAACCATTCTCTGTCAATAGTCCGGCAAAGTGCGAAGACAGAGAGATCGAGCTCGGGTCGGACGCGAGGCAAAAGAACCGTGAGGGTAGATTTTGGCGCGTGGGAAGTAACGGGTCTCGAGGGCGAGAGGGGCAGGAGAACTCAACATCTCTGAAAGTAGCTCGGAAATGGGAGCCGTGGTTGAGGCTGGAGGATATCAAGGCAACCGATCCATGGAGAAGCGCCGCGAATCTGGAAGCAAGGGTGAGACCCAACCCCGCTCGGGCGCTGTACAAATCCACTTTTTCATATAAATCGAATATGCGTCTGTGGTCTTCCTGATGAATCCCGCGGCCGTTATCAATGATGTCCACCGTGAGCTGATTCAAACTAGGGTTGATGGATGTTTTTACGGATACAATCCCATCCGGTGTGTGCTGTACAGCATTGTACAGGATAGGCAAGAGACTGTCCCGAAGGACATCAATGTCCATCCAAAACTCCTCGCAGCCGGGAGGAAGCACATGTGTGAAGAAAATAGACGATTGGTAACGTGTATCTCCCAAGGTGAGATTGATGATACCAGTGGAAAGTTCCGTTTCGAGTCGAAGGACCGGGTGTGTTGCATAGTGGCGGTCCGTCATGGCGATGTCAGTCCATCGATTGAGAGTAATCATATTGTTGATTATTGATACAAGATCTCGCCCACCCATCTTGATGATATTGAGATACTTTGATTGTTCATATGAGCCTGGATGGGTAGCCTTTCCGACTGATGAAGGTGCGATGGAACCGCTTTCGCCGGAGCCCAGGGCTTGAAGCTCTTCCGCCAGTAGGTCCACAGAGGCAAGTATACCGTGGATGGGCGTTCGGGCCTGGTGAGAAAACCCTCGCAGGAACTTTTCCTTTGCCCTGAGTGCATCATACAAGAGGCGCTTGCGAAACATCTGCGAAATGAGGCCGGCACAAGTCTCCACGAACCACATATCCACATCATCGAATATAGCGTGGAAGTCTTTTACCCCCACCATGAGGAGGGACGCGCCAGACACACTCTCACACGGAGCGGCGATGATTCGGACAGTCTTTGTGGTCGGCAGAGGTTCATGATTCTTCTCTGCGATCAGGGCGTCCAAATATTCCGTATCCTCCCACAGCCCGCCTTCCAGATCCGAAACCAAAATGGGGTTCCGTCCTCCGAGATCGATATAGGTTGCTTTGGCAGGTTGCAGTTTAATGATGGCATTGGGATAGGTAGAACGCAGGATCCGAAAGACAGGCTCCTCGGACACGACCTTGTCCAATTCCGACTGTGCGCTGGAGAGGAGCTCGGCCATTTGATGGCGTTCCCGTTGTCGCCGGGCTCGGGCGGCCAAGATCAGGTCCGAGACAATCCAGTCGGCGAGGCGAACCAAGGCCTGCTCCTGGTCTTTGGTGATCGGGTCTTCGGCTTTACTGGAGGCCACACATAATGAGCCGAGGCCCACGCACTCACCCGACTCATGCTGGAGGCGAAGGGGCACGCCGGCGTAAGCGTAGAGGCCACCTTGTTCAAGATACGGACATTTTCGAAATCGCCAATCTTCCTGGAGGGTGGGTAGATGGAATACGCTCTACGAACTATGGCTTAGCAGGCTATAAAGTATAGGAGACACCGCGACTTACACCAGGAGGTTGGGTCACTGTATGGGCGCAGATGGTTTCACCCCTTGGTAGGTTCCCCAGCTCCAGGTTCACGGTAGCTAGACGAATATAGACATCGATATCCAGAATGCCGATCACGGCGAATTCCCATCCGGTGGACTCCTGGGCGAGACGGACTTTCTGCTGGAGGCCAGAGAGAAGCTCGTCCTGCTTTAGAACATCGCGGGTGTAGTACCATAGCATGGACAACCTAAGGCGCTCATTGTGGGCTAAAAAGGCACGCAGGTAGCGGTCGTCGAAGTCCGGGGGTTTGTTCCAGACGGTGTGGGTTACTGCGTTGGGGGCCTTGGGCGGGTAGAATTTTGAGTCGATGTCCTCAGGCTTACAGGCGCTGATTGGTTCATCGAGACGATCCGGGTCCAGAGTGGTAAGCTGCTCTCGCGGTGGGTATCTGGGGGGACGATATCGCGAGGTTAGAATGGCTGCATCTGCTTTGGGCAGAAATGAAGCAGCAGGCATGTTTTTGGGTTACAGAGGCTGACGGTCACATTGAGGAGGCTGAACTGGTGAAGGTTGTGTTGATGGGTAACAGCAGCTGGAGGCAGACGAAGCGACCGAGCGACCGGCCGAGGAAAAGAAGCGGGAAAACCGGTTTCTGTCCCACCACGTGACTCTTTTTAATTTCCCTGCATGGGGAAGGGATGGGACGGGACGATGCACGTGATCAGTCCTCTGCTCTCTTTCTCTCTTTCTGACTCTTGATCTTCACGCGAATACCTCAGATTCAGATCTCGACTGTCATCTGCAGCAAGGTAGCATTCCATCTCCATGCATCCCAGAGCCTCAACGGACGAAAAGCGGAGCCGTGCTGGCGCCGTTCGTCCGTGCTATACGGATCCATCGGGCCATTTCTCTTAGTTATCCCCCGACCAAAGGTTCAATCAGGTTCAATCTCCCTACCAATCAATCCTTCTATCATATCACATCGAACCTATTCAACCTACTACCCAATGAATCAGCAAAGGTGAATATACTTCCGTCTCCGTAGAGCTTGCGTTGGACAGGATGATATGTGACGGAATTGGAGCCAGTCTCCCTGAACCCATTAGCAGATCTTCGTCGGTTCCGTGGACCCTTGCCAGGCAGAGCATTCGCCGCGTTGTCATCTAGCGCCTGCTGAGCTGAGATACTTGACTGCGCCGATCGCTGTTTGGCATCCCTGCTGACTAATTATAGAGATGGTCGGAGCATGGATGATCGATTGAAGTCGGCCACCGACGATTTCTTATGGTTACTACTCTGAGGTCACTTATGCTCAGACGTATACTCTGAAGCGAAACATCCTTAATCCACTCTCCGCAAGCCGCGATGATAAGATACCCCACCCTGTATCCGCAGTGATCACCGGTATGACAATACTCTGGCATTTACACGGCTTATCCGAGGAGCATGCAAACTCAGCCCAGAGCGGGTATTGGATACGCTGCGTCGCCTGTTCTACACCAAACGAAATGCGTTGCCAAGAGACGGTGGGGGTGGGAAACCAACGGCTATCTCTGAGGTTGCTAAGCCGTCCTTGTTCGGGGAAAGCCCTCCGTATGGTTGCGCGGCCCAATACTGCTGGACTATATCTTCTGGAACACACCGCAATCGAATGCCACCGGGACTTGCGAGCGTGCATCAAAGAATAACTATCCATTATACTTCTTCTTGCCTAAGATGCGGATCTTATTCTTCAGCAACAGGTTTCCTGTGGACGACCCGGCGGAGATCTTTCGACGTCTCCGCCAGCAAAGCCAACGAAGTCAGCATGTCGTACTGCGACAGCTGTTGCATGAGGTTACCACAGCAGTCCGGGATGAAATCCGCCTACTTCCAGCGGAATTACGAAGTCGCCTGCCGCCATTTACCTCGATTCTAGACCTGGCCGAGCATTACAACTGGCACCGAGGGCCGCTGTGTGGGACTTTCGAATGTGTCTTCCTATGCCTGGTCTCTCTATGCCTGTTCGTGGGGTGAGTAACAAAAGACACCCTTTTCTGGCAACATGCTGATGTCCAGTCGGAAATAGTGACTTCGAGACAAGGCCAGAGCAATTTCCTCTTTCAAAGTCTGATACAGTGGTCACTGGGCTCGGACTTGGGTTTCTCGCGGCAACTGCCGTCGTTGCAGCTCCCTCGTTGACAGATCTCCCACAGGTAGCGGCGGATGTGGTTCGCATTGCCATGAGAGTAGGACTCGTGGTATACGGAATGTCCCAGGATCTCGAACCTCAGGATCTCGATGCTTCACCGCAGAGCTGGACCACGTTGATAAAAGGATTGGGCGAGGAGGTGGTTCAACGAGAATTAGACAGATTTCACGAATCCACGGTAAGGGCAAACAAATGCATCTTCTGCCCAATCATAGGCAACCAACTGACTGTACCGGCTTTAGGGGACGCCCGGCCCAAGCCAACTGTATATAAGCGTTGTTGAGCCGGATGCGAGCGTCTTCATCAATGGACCTCCTTCGCGGATGCGCCTACTTTTCTCCACTCCAGGAGTCCTGCAGACGACACCTCGAGCCCCGCTGCCCGTGTATGGAGGACCGTGCCATGCAGCGCATCTGTACGACTACAGCCATGTCGCTTGGACGGTGCAGCACGTCCGCCCCAACATCGGCCAGATCTCTTGTCTTGATTCCGCACCTTTGCTCTCCATGGCAAATGGACAACCTTTGCACTCGGCGACCGCATTGGAGCTGTTCGAATCCGCCACCTTGATTCTACTCACCAACATCATTCGATGGGGCGAAGTTGTTGTTGCCCTGACACATATCTCGAGTAGCCTCATCGACAAGGAAGCCCATCAGCAAGAGGAAGCGTGCGTTCGAATTGAGAGCTGCAAACCATCGCTTGTCATTGACGATCTCATGCGAACCCTGCAAGCGGGGAGACCTGGCTGTACCACGGTTTCATACGACGTGGCTGATTGGATAGCACATGATAATTATGATGCATTGAATGATGAAAGCGAGAACAAGATTGCGGTTGTTGGCATGTCTTGCCGTTTACCAGGGGGCGCGGACGACTTGGAACGGTTCTGGGAGCTGCTTGAGGACGGACGAGATGTTCACCAGCACATCCCAGCTGACCGCTACGATGTCGAGACACATACAGATCCCACCGGTAGACGCGTCAACACTAGTCAAACGCCTTTTGGGTGTTTCATCAACGAGCCAGGGCTCTTCGACGCGGGCTTTTTTGACATGTCTCCACGTGAAGCTGGGCAAACCGACCCTACCCACCGGCTGGCGTTACTTACAGCATACGAAGCCTTGGAACAGTCTGGCTACGTCCCTGATCGCACGCCATCCTCTACCCGGCAGACGGTGGGCACCATGTACGGACAATGCTCTGATGACTACCGCGAGGCGAACGCTGGACAAGATATTGACATGTACTTTATTCCTGGAAACTACCGCGCCTTTGCGCCTGGACGGATCAGCTACTTCTTCAAATTCTCCGGCCCAAGCTTTAGTTGTGATACCGCTTGCTCAGCCAGCTTAGCTGCAGTTCAGATCGCCTGCGCAGCTCTGAGTCGCGGTGAGGCCAACATGGTTGTTGCCGGTGGCTTGAACATTCTTACCAGCTCTGACAGCTTTGCCGGTCTCAGCCGGGCGTTCTTTCTCTCCAAAACTGGTGGCTGTAAGGTTTTCGACGACAGCGCGGATGGATACTGCCGTGGGGATGGCATTGGGTCTGTGATCTTGAAACGGCTATCCGACGCACAGAGGGACAATGACAATGTCCTGGGTGTTATCCTCGCCACTGCGACAAACCACTCCTCCGCAGCGGTTTCAATCACTCACCCTCATGCACCCACTCAGGCAGATCTGTTCAAGAATGTATTGACACAGGCAGGTGTAAGCCCACTGGACGTTGACTTGATCGAAATGCATGGCACTGGTACACAAGCAGGCGATGCAGCTGAGATTGACTCTGTGACTCGGGTGTTTTGCCCAGGTCGTCGCCGCCCTGAAACACTGCATATTGGCTCAGTCAAGGCCAATCTGGGCCACGGGGAAGCTTCAGCAGGAATCGCTGCCTTGATGAAGGCACTCTTGATTTTCCAGCACAATGCTATTCCCAAGCATGTGGGAATCAAGACGCGGCTGAACTCCAAGTTTCCTGATCTGGATCGCTTGAACGTTCATATACCCCATGATACTGTGTCCTGGCCCCATCGTGCCGATCGACCGCGCTACATCATGGTCAACAACTTCAGTGCTGCTGGAGGAAACACCAGCCTGCTGCTAGCGGAGCCTCCGCAACGTCCTGAGCCTGATCCCAACAGCTGTCCTGCAACAACTTTTGTCGTGGGTGTCTCGGCAAAGAATGCCCTCTCCCTGCGTCGAAACCTTGAGACCCTCATCGCTCATCTTTACGGCCGTTTGAACTCCGTGCACCTCCCTAGTCTGTCTTATACAACGATGGCTCGTAGGATACACTACGCTCGACGGATTGCCATACAAGGCTCATCTTCGTCAGAAATCTTAGAAAAGCTTCAGCTGCGGCTGGCGGATTTGACTGGTTCGTTGCAGGACCGCCCGGTCCAGGTCCCGGCTGCGCCACCTGTTGCATTTGTTTTCTCGGGGCAGGGTAGCTTCTACACCGGAATTGGTCGCACCTTGCTAGAACACTATCCTCCATACGAACAAGACATCCATGGCCTCGATCAGCTTTGTTTACTCCATGGCTTGCCGTCCATCCTTCCCGCGCTCAGGGGATCGGATCAACCGACTGGTCACGGTACGAGCGGACTGATCCCTGTTGTGTCACAGCTCGCAACGGTCTGCGTCCAGATTGCCCTATTTCGACTGTGGACACACCTTGGTGTAAGGCCGCATGCGGTTATCGGAGCTAGCCTCGGCGAGTACGCTGCCCTCCACGCCGCTGGCGTTCTTTCAGCCAGTGAGACAATATACTTGGTTGGCCGGCGGGCATTATTGATGGAGGAGCTGTGCGCTGGCGGCACCCATTCCATGCTGGCTGTCCAGGCTACAGTGGAAGATATTCAGCAATGCGTATCGGACAGATCACTGTACGAGGTCGCATGTATCAATAGCCCCCGGAGTGTCACTATCAGCGGGCTGATCGCCAACATCACTACCGTCAAGTCCACGCTCGAGTCTCATGGGTATCGAACAGTCCTCCTGAACGTACCATATGCATTCCACTCTGCGCATATGAATCCAATTTTGGAGCGCTTTGGTGAAGTCACGCGACAGATTCACCTTCGGCCTCCTAAAGTACCTATCCTGTCACCACTTCTTAGCAGTACTATACTCGAGGGCCAAATACTACCTGTATTGTATTTGAGAGATGCTACCAGACACACTGTGCACTTTTCCGCTGCTCTAGAGCACGCTTGCCATCAGGGTATTATCACGCCAAAGACAGCCTTTGTGGAGATCGGAATCCATCAAACTTATAGCAAGGCCGTGCGTGACACAGTCTCGGGGGTGGGCACGATTGTTCCAACCATGAGATCGGATGAAGACAATTGGAAAACTCTGGCTGCTAGCATGTGTGCTCTACATGAAGCCGGAGTTGCACTGGACTGGAACGAGTTTTACCAGCCCTTCGAACAGCATCTGAGACTGCTTCAGCTGCCGTCGTACCACTGGAACTTGAAGAATCATTGGCTTCAGTATAATGGGGACTGGCTATTGACCAAAGACAAGGAACCTTCCGGGATGAATGCTCGTGAATCAGGTGCTCCTGCTCCCTCAGGCCTTCGAACACCGCTTCTACATAGGATTGTGGAAGAAACCTTGTCACGAGACGGAGGACGTGTTGTGATAGAGTCCAATGTCTGTGATGAGGAGTTTTTCGGTGTCGCATCGGGGCATAAGATGGCTGGAAGGCCTGTAGTCTCGGTGGTATGTATCTTTCTCACTGGGTATTCTCTTAACTCACGATCTTTTCATAGTTTTCGTACCCAGATATGGCGCTCTCTCTTGCCAAGTACATCCATTCCAAGATACGGCCAAACATAGCCACGCCAGCAATGGACTTTGGCAACGTACACGTCCTTCAAGGCCTCATTCCAATGAAGAACCGATCTCTTCCGCAGTATGTTCGCTTACGGATCGATGCCGACTTAAAGCGGTCATCTAGCGCAATGCAGGTTTCTATCTACCAAGAAACTCAAGACGGTGCCCCCGAGGAGTTTGCGACGGGAACGGTATCTTTTGGAGACCCTACCGGCTGGCTCTCAGACTGGGCAAACATAGCGCACCTTGTGACCAGTCGCATCGCAGCTCTTCATGACCTGGTGCATCAAGGCCAGGCCGACCGATTCACTCAGGCCATGGTGTACCGGCTTTTCCAGAGTATTGTGGACTACTCTGTCCCGTATCGTGGGATTCAGTCGGTCGTTGTTCACGGGCTTGAAGCCGTTGCCGATATCATTCTGCCCCCAAGTCCAGAAGGACGCTGGCCAATGGCCCCTCCCCATCAGATCGATGCCCTGGCCCATGTAGGCGGCTTTATTTTGAACGCTGGACCGGCTACTGATTCTAGCGAGACCATGTATGTCATGGAAGGTTGGAAGTCCATGCGCTTTGGAAAGGTTCTTGCTGCAGGTACCACTTACCGGTCCTACGTGAGGATGATGCCATCCAGCGATGGTTCAGGATTCTTTTTTGGCGATGTCTACATTATGGAGGGCGAGGAGATCATTGGGGTGGTTGGCGGAATGACCTTGCGCCCGCTACCAAGGATTCTGATGAAGAGATTCTTTGATCCCAGTGATCCTGTGAAAGCAGACTCAGCAGCAAAGCCATCGACAGCGCTTTCCGAAACTAAGATGTCAACCCAATCGCCAATTTCGGAGCCAATAGCCCTTACTCCTAGCACACACACATCGACCAGTGAATCTCCGCCGTTTCCCGCTACGCCGCTAGGCGACTCCGAGTCTGGACGAACATCAGAATTAACGCCTGGCTCCGCCGCTGCCAAAGTCCTAGCTCTGATCGCCTCTGAGACTGGTGTTGACATTCAAGATCTAACCGATGAGACCCACGTCGCAGAAATTGGTGTTGACTCTCTGCTCTCTTTGGTGCTCGCAGAGAAATTTGCGCAGCAGCTCGATGTTCATCTTCCTGGAAGCTTCTTCCTTGAATCTCCGACTATCAAGATGGTTAAAGCTAGATTCGAGGCTTAATGTTGCGAGCATTTTCACTTGTTTGTTGGTCTTTACGCGTTCCACTAACTATACAGAGATATTCTGATTATTGTTCTTTGTTGCGTCCGACTAGTAGAAGCTTGGCCTATATATAGCTCAATTGACATCTATGCTCTTCTTGTTACATTTGATTTGCAACCACCATAAATCACCGTCTGTACGTTCGATTCATGAACGCCATATGAAGTCTCCAATTGTATGCACAAACAAGGAGTTCCCTGGCACCGCATAATCGAATCCCTTTTCTAAACCCGATATCTCCGTCTCTATTTCCACACTACTCTACAGCTGCATACCGATACGAATGTATGTCTCTGGCGTGGTGGCACAAGCCTCGCGTGGATAGCTACGAGTTACAGCAACGCAGGTTACTCTGCGTCGAACCAACGAAATCCCGAGGATAATAATCTCACAGGTATTACAGGCCTTGTACTACACATACCTAAACAGCTGCATTGCAGATCGTGCCCTTAAGCAGTCATCAACGCCCGGACTCCGTGTGAGAATTAACCCGATATCCTTACGGGTTGATCGAGTTTGACTGCATGTGCACCGCGTCTGTCTCTGCATTTGCCGGTTCCGGTTATTGAATGCGTGGTGTCGGGGTTGAGGGCTCGCGATTATCCCGCTCTTCAATGATTATCCTTCCCCCTGGTAGTCAGCTTCCTCTGTTTTCAGCATTATATGTGGCTGTCATCGTGTCGCCCACAATTCAGCCACTACTGTCAATCTATATATGAGCGAAGCTGAGACAGCGGAGAACGCCGCAAACCATCCAACAACACAACCGAAACCATGGACACCTCAAGCCCATCATACCCCGCAATTCCACACCTACTCAGCCGTATAGCCCTGCTGGCTATCGGCGGCCTGCTCTCCCTGGGACTTCTTATAGTAACGCTCGACTACATCGACGGGTATATCCGCCGCCGCGCCTTCGGCTCCATCCCCATCGTCGACGAGCACAGCAGACTCAGTTACATACTCCGCTGGTTCAGCGGGCCATTCGACGCCCTAGAGAAAGTCTTCGAGGCGTACGAGAAGTACAGCAAAGCGAATATCCCCTTTGTGATGCGCATCCAGGGCGATCATCATGCTATTTCGCTGCCGCCGAGCTCGGGGAAGGAGATTCGGGCTATTGGGCATGAGAAGTTGAGTTTTTTGCATGCGTTGAATCAGGTACGTGTTCGCTTGGGGGGCTCAATTGGGTATGGATGCTGACTGGTGATGTGGTGGTAGTTTGCGGATATGTATATGCATACGAATGTGCTGAGTCGGACGCCGATTGAGGCGGTGCATTCGTGTAGTAATGAGGCGACGATGAGTATGTTCTCACATATCCAAGAACAAGAGTTATCAGGCTGACGAGGGTTGCGATAAAGAGAAGTTCCAGGAGCAGCTGGCCGCTGAAGCAGACAAGCATTTGCCTCCGGTTTTCAACCCACTGGGCAGTCAGGGTGCGTCTCATTACATCTAAACTCTTTGTCCGGCACTTCTAATTAACGCAATGCGTCTAGACTGGACAGAAGTTACTCCCATGAAGGCCGTCTTCAAGGCAATCTCTCCAATCGCGACATCTCTGATCCTAGGCCCGAATTCACCCCACGCAGTCGAGTTCACAGCCCTAGCAGCAGAGTACAATAGGCTGAAGATGGCCAACCGTCGCCTACGCGGTGACTTCCCACGGTTCCTCCGCCCTGTCGTATGGCAATTCGCGCCGACCTGCCGGGGCCTTCGAAAAACCATCTCCCTCCTCAAGGTGATCCTCCTCCCGGAAATCCAACGCCGAGTCAACATCGTTCGCTCCGGGACAAAGCACCAGAACGGCCATACCACAGGCTTCTCGCTCCTCGACGCTCTCATCGAAGCAACCATCAAGAACGGCTCGCTCAGCAGGAGAGACGCGAGCAATGACGCCCCGGCAGTCGACCTCATCGCGCAGCAGCTCATGCTCTTCCACTTTGAGCTTTCGCGCGCCACAGGCGTGAATATCGTTTTCTTGCTGTACCGCATCATGAACCACCCGGAGTATGTACAGCCTCTCCGGGACGAAATCACCAAAGCCCTAGAAACCTCCGGTGGAGAGTGGGTCTTCGATATGCTCAAGCTCGCGCCGAAGCTGGAAAGCTTCAACCGGGAGGTTTTCCGCATGCACGATATCTCTGTTTGTATGGCCCCCTCCCCCATTCCATCTTCACTCCCACCCTGGCAGGTTTAACTGAGATAACTCTAGTCATCAACATCCGCCTCGTCATGCAAACCGTACACCTCGACTCGGTAAACCTCACCCTCAAACCCGGAACGTTGATCTCCACCCCCTCGCGCCCCGTCCACTTCGACCCGCTGTACTACCCAGACCCCTACACATTCAACGGATACCGCTTCTACGACGCCGAGACAAACACCTGCAGTCCACGTATCTCGACTACGTCCGCGACGTATCTCCCCTGGTCGCATGGCCCCGGCGCGTGTCCGGCACGGAATATCGCGTCGCAGATTACCCGGGTGATGTTTATTAAGTTGTTGATGCTGTATGACTTTCGGGTTGCGAATGAGGTTATGCCGGATTATGAGAGGATTGTCGAGAGGGTGATTTATTTTCCGAATCCGGATGTTAGGATGGGAGTGAGGCCTCGGAAGGGGTAGTTTTGTTGGTTTAAGATAGGGAGTGCTTCGCGTTACTTCTGGGGGGGTGGTGAAGGGCAGGGAAGACCAATATCATGATCCCAGGGTGCACACTAAAGGGTATATATATTATATTTTACCTCTGTTGCTATTACATAGTGTGTGTCACTCTGTCCTATACAGAATGACATATCGTTCTCAATCAAGACTAGCAATAAAAGCTTCCCTTATATTACAAATTTACAATTACGCTAGCTTTACTGTGCATCAACTATCAAGCAACGGCGTTCTCTCATCAGCTCCTGATCCCTTCGCCTGAGCACCCTTAGTAGATCGCTTGATACTAACAAACGGAAAGCGGGTCTGCTTCGGGCTCTTCGCCAAATTTGACGGCGCCAGGTTATCGAAATGATGCTTCTGCTCCGGCGTGATCGAGTTGATGTATCCCGGTTTGGCAATTGGGGCGGTTGAAGCCCGTCGCAGGGTGCGGTTATCGGGGGCGGAGAATTTGCGCGGTTGAGGTGGGCGCTCTGCTGGTGTGGAGCTGTTGCCGTGGATGTCGGATTCGTCGATGATTTCCCTACTACGGTCAGGTTGTGTTCACTATAGCTGGAGTGTATGTTGATGTGCACTTACTCCCCGATTAACTCTTCCACTACATCCTCTAGTGTCACGACGCCCAGAGCGCCGCTGTTCTCGCCAGGCTCGGTGGATACAAGCGCCATGTGCGAGTGGCCTTCTTGGAAGTAGTTCAGGATGTCAAGGCAGCTGGTGTCGGGGCCTGTTTCCGGTAGAGTGGCAAGAACAAATTCACTGACTCGCTTGGCGTCTTCAGGGTCGTAGGTGATCAGCGTCTTGACCAGAAGCATTCCAGAGAAATTCGTTGGGTTGTCCGGGGCGTGCACGGGAATTCTCGAAAACCCAGCAGACAGGATAACCTCCATGGTCTTCTCATCCAGCACGGCGTCACTGGCGATCGTGAATACATTGTTCATGGGCGTCATGATGCTCTTGACCGGCTTCGCCTTCAGATCGAGCACAGCGGTGATGATGGTGACTTCGTCTTCGTTGAGGCGCTCGGCGGGTTGCGATCCGAGGGATTGATGCAGAGTGACTAGGGTCTTGAGGCCGGACTTTTTATATACCGTACCGTGGTCTTCACCGAGAAGCCAGTCGAGGAGTTTCGCCGTTGGCCAGGCGGCGGGCGCGAAAAGGTACATTAGGAAGAGCACGACCGGGGAGAGGTAGGCGCCGATGGGGAGGCCATAGCGAACGCAGACAGACTGGGGGATGACCTCGCCGAAGATCACTAGACGGTCAGCATGGCTTGAGTATCAACAATGAAGACAACTCACCGATCAAGACGGTACTGCCGAGAATCGCAGGCCACCCTCCACCTAGGGTCTTGTCGAGGACGATAGGCAAACTCTCATTCACAACGACATTTCCCAGCAACAGCGTCACCAAGACCCAGTGCTTTCCCTTGCCGATGAGCTTCAGGACGGTTTTCGCATGGCGCTGTTCCGGTCCTTCGGCGGAGGTCGCAAGCACTTGCAGATGGACACCATCTTGGCCCATCAGGCTACACTTGTCAGTTTGATTATAGAGAATGAAAGGGATACGCATACGCGATGGTTAACCCGGCGAAAACACCTCCAATTAGGACCAACGCAATGGCTGCGCTCAAGTTAAACCAGAGATCGCCATCCGAGCCCTCCGCGCCCTCTGCAGCACCCACGGCCGCCTCGGAGTTCAATGGAAAGGCATATCTCAGAGGCAGATGCAGCAGGAGCACCAATATCTGGGGCAGAAAAAGTGACCTGGATTCAACCATCTCGTTGCCGACAACAGTTCGGAAGCTCGGTTGGGGTGTCGGGGAAAGCAATTGACGAAAGCTCAAAAGGCTGGCCGCCTTACAAGGCATGACAAAGAGGCTAACCAGGGGCCAAACAACTCCAAGTGGATTGCCAATGCCAGCCTGGTAGGGTTGGCCAATCAGATCCAGCGATAACTGTCGCTCTTGCAGCTTTATTGCTCCACCGGGGTGGGCTCTCCTGTCCTGATTTGGCCGGTGTCCAGGCAGCAACATTCTTCCACTCCACCAGAGACAGGGCTCCCCGATTCGTGCAATGTTGTGCCACACTTCAAACAATGTGGCTCAACAGGACCCCTCTTCGCGGGGGATTTAAATCACCAGAGGTGGCTCTGTACCCTGAAGTCCCCAGTTTCCCTCGCAGTTTTCTCGCACCATGTCGTTTCTCAAGGGTCTAACCAAAGAGTTCAAGGAGCTGAAGGCGGCTCTCTCCGGCGACGGAGACAAGGAGAAGGAAGAGAAGAAGGAGAAGGAGGAGAAGAAGGACAAGGAGCACGAGGAGGGGCAACGTTGTGAGTGCACCGTACAGCTCGATTAACCTTTCGATATGCTGTCGCCTAACTAACGGTCTGTGGCTCAACCCAGCATATGATCCCGGATATGCCAATCCTGCCCCTGGCTATGGGGCTCCCGATCCGAACCAAGGTTACGGTGCCCCCTACGGTCAACAGCAGTATCCTCCTCCTGGCCCTCCCCAGCCAATGAGCCCACCAGCTGGGCCACAGTTGCCCCCCGGATGGACCGCCCAGTTCGATCACAACAGTGGCCGGTGGTACTATATCGAGCAAGCGACCGGCATCTCCCGCTGGGAGCCGCCTGCATACGCTGCCCCTTACGGCCAGTATGGAGCCCCTCAGGTCCCTCAGTATGCGGGTGCCTACCCTGGCCAGCCCAATCCTTACTACGGCAGCCATGACCCAGGACACGCACCGCCACACGGGGCCGAGTACTCTCACACCAAGGACGGCTCCAGCAAGGATGATGACAAGAAGAAGATGCTCATGGGTGCAGCTGGTGGTGCGGCTGTTGGCCTTGTAGGTGGAGCATTGATCGCTAATGCTCTTGGTATGTACTGTATTTCTACCTTGCTACTCCGGTACTAACGTGCTTCGACAGACGACTCTGATGATGAGCGTGCGGCCGCGGCTGCAGCCACGGCGCCCCCGGCTAGCGCACCGCCACCGACCGGTCTTCCTCCCGCTGAGGATGCCGACGGCGACTCCGTCTCACAAAGCGACCGTGAGGATGTCTTGGAGGCTCAGCAGGAGTACCAGCAGGCACAGCTGGCAGCGCAGGACTCCGACGCCTCAAGTAGTGAAGAAGAGGCGCTCGAAGAGGCAAGGGAGGAATATGAAGAGATCTACGAAGAGACGTACGATGATTAACATTAGCTTACTCTCCATCAGTGATGGATGCCATTCTCTCTTTACACAATTTAGCTAGCAGCATCCGAAGGTATGAACACTGACTCTCCCGCATCAGAAACACTCGTACTCGTAGCTGTAGCCGTAGTCTCCAAAGTAATGCATAATTTAATACTTCAGCCTTACTCCGACGAACCGACCAATGTGTCAACCGCGCTGACTCTAGTTCTTGCCTTTGCTTATTCCGCGGCGTGGATTGGCTCGCAAAGCCAGCGGTTTAAGCGCCCGCATACGCTTGTCTATTTTAGTTGCATGGCGCTCTTGGCTGGAGAATGTTGCTGCCTGCTAGGGCTGACAGGAGCGATTGGAATTTCTTTCTTGAGGAGTATAGATATCGCTCGTCTACGGTCTGCGTGCTCTTTATTTCTCCAGCCTCGACTCCAGCCTCACTCGTCTTTCAGAGTTAAGTTCATCACGATGTCGTATCAGCAGCAGCCTCCTTACCAGCAGCAGCCTTAGTACGTTTTCTTGAATCTCCAGGTCGGATTGAATGGATGAATGCTAATTGATCTCGATAGTGGCTACCCTCCCCAGGGCCCTCCTGTATGTTCCTGAATCCTGAATCCTCGTTGACCGAAATAACTCCGACTCGTTCTCACAAAACCAGATGCAATACCAGCAACCCCCTCCCACGGTGATCGTCCAGGAAGAGAAGAAGGAACGCGGCTGTCTCGCAACTTGGTACGTTCCTGTCGATCAGCCATCCACCTACCGAAGTTTGTAGGGCATAAAAATGGGACCAGGAGGGCTAACCATGGAACGACAGTTTGGCCACGATATTCTGCTGCTGGCTGTGCGGAGAGACCTGCGAGTGCTGCTTTGATTGCTTAACGTGTTGTTGCTAGTTGGGTTGGTCTGGTTATTGTGGTCTCGTTTTTGTCTGTCGTTTATGTCGCTTCGCTACCTTGGGGTCTGGGTTATGGATGCTTGTATACCCTAATGAACTGCTTGCTTGTCTCTGTTGGTTGGAGCGTAGTTGGTCTCGTAGTTGTGTTTCCTGCGCGTGTAATCCAGCCGTATCTTGTACGGTGAGAGATATCACTGTGGAGAGTGTAGCATAAGGCGTCGGAAACCGCCGTGTACTTCCTGAACTATCGAGAGGACTACAAAGTATGCCTTTCCCGCCACAAGATATATATCGGTTGGTCCTAGCCCGCAAAAGAAGTATTAGTGTGCTGGCCACCCTGTCAATGTAAGAGATCAAGTACATACATACGCTTCTGAATGTAGGAGATGTTGCTAGTTTGCTGATTATTAGATGCTCTCTTGTAGGTCAAGAAGGTCAATTGTGGTGGTGGATCGTGGTTGGGGCTGCATAGAGTTATGCGCTTGGTAATAATTTACACTATACAAGCACGGCATGTGGCCGGTCACATGATCTCGCTCGTCTTCTTCCTCTTGGCAGCAATTATCGTGTGAACAGCTTGAACAATCTGACCGACTCAGGTTTCATTGGAATTCTCTCTTCGCCTAGTTTCTGACTCTTCTCGAAACACTGATTGTCTCTCGCACTTGACTTCGAGGGATCCGAGGCTCAAGCGCGAAGAACAATCCATACGTCATCTCTCCCAGTCCCAGGGACTTCCACGCGGTCACAACTATCGACAACACCTGGTAGGCTGGTACAAACAGCCGTCCCAAGCGTCTGGTTGAAGATCTAGCAGGTACGATCTGGCGCCTCTCACGAACACCCGTCAGGATGATGACACGATCTCCAGAGAACAGGACCTGCTTGACGATGGATCTGCGGGACCCACTCTCTCACGAACTGTCCGATTCCCTTTGCTTGTCCGGGGAATTCTTGCAGCCATGGTCTTCCTGCACGAAGAAAACTGGTTGCTGTATGCCATACCGGTCTTGGAGCCCCTGAATCGGTAGACACAATGCCATTGTTTAATCCGTGACAACGGCGCGGTTAATTATCTAGCTGGCGGAGTGGCAGTTCGCGACTCCTTACTGATCGTCTACTTTCTTCACGATGCTGTCATCGGACGCACCAGTGCGAGCCGCGCGACTTGGGCATCACAAGCGATGCTTTATCCTCCGGCCACTGGCATCACGGCCAAGGCCTGAACTCCTTGGCCGAACTGCCAGCGCTATAACAGCGGAGGGAGACCCTGCTTTACGCGGCCACCTCTGCCACCTCATCCACCATGGATAGCAATCGCAACTCCGACGAACACCATGATTCCGTCCACCACGAAGCTGCCCGTCGGGGCTTGCGCAAGACGAACTCCAAGACTATGGAGTGGGATACCGAACATCAAGACTTTCCACGGAATTGGTCGATGCAGCGCAAGATCTATGATGGAACAATCTGTTTCTTCTTGGAGTTCTTCACCACCGTGATCAGTTCCACCGGACCATCGGCAGCTGAAGAGGCCATGACCGAGTATGGCTTGAGTCGAGTGGTCTGCCTAACAGGCTTTCAATTTATGTACGGAATGGGTCAGGCTCTAGGCGGCTTGGTGATGCCTCCGTTTTCCGAAGCTCTGGGCCGACGTATGTCGTACCTTGTTTCTGCCGCCGCGTTCGTCATTGGTTGTATCCTAGTTGGCGTCGTTTCTTCACCCGCCGGGGTGTTCATCGGGCGATTCATTTCAGGATGGGCCGCATCTGTGCCTGCGATCGTCTTGGCAGGGAGCATCGAGGATCAGTACACCGCTCGCCCACGACTCTGGATGTTGTGGCTCTGGAACTGTTGTACCATTCTCGGTATCTCCGCGGGGCCGATATATGGGTCTTATATCGTCGATGCCATCGGCTGGTACGTACTTCCCTTCCTCTTATGAAGTGTTACTGATGGTGTTCTAGGCGCTGGGTGTACCACATTGCTGCGATTACATGCGCTGTAGTGTTCGTCCTGATGATTCCGATACGCGAGAGTAGATCAACAACGCTATTAGCACGACGCTTTCAAGACCTGCAGTCCAAGGTGGGAGAACTCGACATGGAAATCCCCAATCCCGATCACATCGGAAGTGCACGAGAATTGATCCAAGTCATTCTCATCCGGCCGGCAAAACTCGGCGTCACCGAACCTATCATCATGCTCGTTGCGAGCCTGAGCGCATCCGTTTGGGGCATGATGTACCTCTTCACCGAGTCATTCACCGTCGTGTACAGCGGATTTGGATTTAGCTCCAGAGCCACCGCGCTGCCGTTCATCGCCATCCTGCCCGGAATCTTCGCAAGCGGCCTCACCCGCTTGTGGGATTACCACCGGTTAAAGAAGAGAGAAGAGGCAGGCGAATCACCCGAACCAGAGGACAAAATCGGAGGGTTCGCTATCGCCGCTCCAGCGCTCGCGATCGGTCTGTGGATATTCGGCTGGACTGTCCCGCCACGGGTCCACGTGCACTGGATCGCATCCATGTTCGGCCTGTTCCCAATCGGCTTCGCGGCGACCGAGTTCTCATACACGTTGAGCGGCTATATCGCGGACGCATACACAATCTACGCCTCCTCCGGTATGGCCGTCGTTGCCTTCCTGCGTGGCATCGCCTCAGCCTGCATGCCGCTGTTCGCCTACCCGATGTATTCCGGCCTCGGGTCGAATGTAGCGACCAGTATCATTGCGGCTATAGCGACGGCGTTCTGCTTCACTCCGTTTGTGTTCCTGCGGTTTGGGAAACAGCTTCGGGAGAGGAGTAGGTTTGCTCGGTATAGTGCGGAGATGAATGAGAAGCATGGTGCGGACTAGCTGGGTAGTGTCTGGAAGGTGACAACGTTGGTTATTACAGTATGTAATATATTGAAACTAATATGTATATAAGATCTGATTGTTCATGTTCGACGTGGACATGAGATCAAGACCGTGGCCAATGCCCACCGGCTCCACCGGGTACTCCACGGGGTAAACGCTCTGCTGATCAAATGCTAGGACTTGGAGTCACCCATTTACCCTATTGACCCCAATCCCCAGACCGATTACTCCAGTATCATCCAGTGTCTCCATTTTTCTCTCTAACAATCACAACTGCAAGATGCTCGCCAATCCCCTCGCAATCACCACCTCCTCGCTAGGCCTACACCCGTCGCACACCCTCCCGGAGAAACTCACCGCAGCAGCATCCACTGGCTTCACCTCCATCGAAATCGTCTACCAAGAACTACTCGACTACGGCCTCACCCAAACCCCACCAGTGGATGCCACCAACGCAGCCCGCACAATCGCCCACCTCTGCCACTCCCTCAACATCACCGTCCTGGCTCTGAACCCTTTCAAAAATTTCGAGGGCCACAATTCACCCATCTCCTCACGACTCGAATCAGCTAAACAATGGATCGAGATTGCGAAGGTCCTCGGAGCGAAATATCTCCAGGTTCCGTCCCAATTCGACACGGAGAATAGCGTTGGGGATTGGGCTGTTCTGGTTGATGAATTGCAGCAGCTCAGTGACCTCGCCGCTTCTTCTTCCGTGAGTATTGCTTACGAGGCTGTCGCGTGGGGAAGCTACGTGAATACCTGGGAGGAGTCCCTCAAGGTAGTTCAGGACGTCAACAGGGGTAATTTCGGGTTGTGCCTGGATACATTCCACGTTGCGGCGCGGGTGTGGGGGGATAATACGGTCGACAGTGGGATCCGGCAGGGTGGTGAGAGAGCATTAAGGGCGTCGCTGGATCGGTTTGTTGAGAGGTGTCCTATGGAGAAGGTTTTCTACGTGCAGCTTTCGGATGCGGAGAGGTTTGAGCCTCCGTTGGCTGCGGGGCATCGGTTCTATCAGGAGGGGTTTGCGCCGGGGCTGACGTGGTCGAGGAATATGCGTGTTTTTCCGCTGGAAAGGGAGTATGGGGCTTATTTTCCTGTTGTTGAGATTGCGAGGGTTTGGATGAAGGAGAAGCAGTGGGGTGGTGTTGTCTCGATGGAGGTGTTTGACTGGAGGATGAGAGAGGAGGCCCGACGGCCGATGGAGAATGCGGCGAGGGGGATGCAGTCGTGGCGGAGGTTGGTTACTGCTTTACAGAGTAGCGACTAGTAGTGGAGTATTCTTCTATTGAGGTGTGAGTCAGGTTAATACATGACAATCCCCCCGTCAATTTTATATGCACCCCCCGTCAGGAACTGCGCGTCCGGACTAGCTAGAAAGGTCGCTACAGCCGCTACATCTGCGACCTCTGCCCATCGACCCAGCGGAACAGTCGCGAGCATGCTCTTCATCTTCTCCTCAGACCACGAAGCAAGGAACATCGGCGTATTGACGCCGCAGGGATGCACGGTGTTGACTCGGATATTGTACTGGCCCAGTTCCGCCGCGGCTGTCAGGCATAACCCGCGCAGGGCAAACTTCGAGGTCGAGTACGCGGATAATCCAGGTGTGGCTCGTAGACCGGCGATCGAGGAAGCGAGAATGATGCTCCCGCCGTGTCCGGCTTCTTTCATTGCGCGGCCGCAGTATTTAACTCCCAGGAAGGCTGCATATGTTAGTACCTAAACTGGTATGGCAGAATGTATGGTTTACCAGAGCGACAGTTGACGTGCATCACTTTATCGTACTGCTCGACGTCAGTGTCGAGGATACTCGTGGACGAGTAGGAGATGCCGGCGCAGAGGAACGCGACATCCAATCGGCCGAAGGTTTCTATTGTAGTTGTGACAGAATGCTGCACGTCTTTGTCGGCTGTCACGTCCGCTTGGACTGTCAGAATGGCATCCTTTTCATCTGACTGTCCCAACTCCTGCAGCGCTTCCGCTGAGCTAGCCAACCCCTCGGCATTGAGATCCACCAGCACGACGCGAGCACCTTCAAGGAGAGATCTCTTTGCCGTCTCAAAGCCTATATTTCCTGCCGCGCCAGTGATCAGGACCACGAGGCCTTTCAGCCGGTTTGGGATGGGCTTCTGAGGAAGTGGCGAGAGCAGAGTTTGAGCTTCAGACATGGTTGTGGTCGAGTGCCCTCGGTCTATAGGTGCAAGGAGGATTGTCTTTTCTCGAACCCCTCTATTACGGGGTATCTTTATCCCAGGGTTTCGATTATCCGCTTGAGAGAGAAAAGGTGGGATCCGGAGGATGATGTCCGGACTCCGGTATTGGGTCGTCTTTGCGGTTAAACGGCTGGAATGCGGGTTGCTTAGGTATAAGGATCGGCGTAGGATGGACTATATATGGTTGGCTTGTTGGAGTAATTGATCCGGAATGGTCAAGTGTGAATCCTGGGGAAGCTCGTGGAGTTGGGGTAGTTTCGGACTGGTTACCGGCGTCCCCATGGGGTCGACTTTCAAGAATCCCGTGCTGGGAGTGGGATAAGTGGGTGAGTTGCGTATAAATACTTTGAGGGGTCTAACCGAGAATGCCTTTGAAAGCACCAGGGCTCTTTATCACCCTGCTGAAGACCAGGATGAAGATCCCTTTTTCAATGTCGGCACGGATGCCCCGTGAGGGACCGCCTCAGATCTATGGCTTCAGAATCTATCTGCTGGTCATTTCAGCCACGTGGGTGTGTCACCGACAATTCACCATCTGTCACAAGTGGCACAGCTAATCGGAATAACAGGCCTCCGCCATGTATGGCTACGACTCTGCTTTTATTGGCGGCACGCTGGCACTTCCGGCGTTCAAGTCAACCTTTGGGCTCGAAGATGCCACCGACAGCGAGGCTGCTGATATCTCATCTAATGTCGTGTCCTGCTTTCAAGCCGGTGCCTTCTTCGGTGCCCTCATCGGATTCTTCTTTGCCGAAAGGTACGGGCGCAAGCTCACGATCATCGGGTCCGGGGTCGTCTTTAGTGTTGGTGCCATCGTGCAGCTGATCGGGCTGATGTCGCTGATGTATCTTGGTCGTGTATTGACCGGCTTGGGAGTGGGGTACCTATGCCATTCTCTTCCACTAATAATTGTCTCTAACAGTCTTCAGAGCATCCTCGACCCTGATTCCAATCTATATCGCCGAGTGCTCCCCAGCCCTGATCCGTGGCCGTCTGGTCGGCATCTTCGAAATCATGCTGCAAACCGCCCTCGTCTTCGGCTTCTGGGTAAGCTACGGAGTCGAGAGAAATATATCCGGATCAGACGCCATGCAGTGGCGCGTCCCTGTCGCCGTGCAGCTCATTCCAGCCGGCCTTCTCATCCTCTCTATGCCGTGGATGATTGAAAGTCCCCGATGGCTCGCAAGCAAGAACAGGATGGAGCAGGCGCATAGAAGCCTAGCCTGGGTTCGAAACCTACCTCTGGAGCACGCGTACGTCGTCAATGAGCTGGCGGATATCCAAGCGGCCGTCAACCACGAGCTAGAGAGTACCGGCGGCGACCGAAGCTTCACGCAGATCCTCCGCGAATGCGCTGCACCAGGCGTCCGTAACAGAATCATCATCTCGGTCCTGCTCATGCTGCTGCAGAACCTCACCGGGTATGTATCCCTACTCTGCAAATATCTCCTGCTAATACCGTCCAGAATCAACGCCATAAACTACTACTCCCCCACCATCTTCCGCTCGATCGGCTTCACCGGCACCTCCGTGCAACTCCTCGCAACAGGCGTCTACGGCCTCGTCAAGATGATCACAACGCTAGTCTTCATGATCTGGATTGTCGACCGCTTCGGCCGCCGCCCGCCCCTCCTCGTCGGCGCCGTCGGCGCCGCCCTCGCCATGTTCTACCTTGCCATCTACTCGCAGCTCAGCAACTCCTTCCACGCGATCCCGCCCAGCGACGCGGGCGCCAGAACTGCTGTGGCAATGGTGTACATCTATGCGATTTTCTACGGATTCTCATGGAATGGAATTCCCTGGATCTTTGCGTCGGAAGTCCTCCCCACGCGGGTTCGTACGATCGGGATGATGGCCGCTGTGTGTATGCAGTGGCTGGCGCAGTTTATGATTGTTTATTCGCTCCCGCATATGGTTGAGACGGTGACGTATGGGACGTTTTATTTCTTTGCGGCTTGTACGGTTGTTGCGCTGGTTTTTGCGTGGCTGTTTGTGCCGGAGACGAAGGGGGTTGTCCTCGAGGAGATGGATTTGTTGTTTGGGGCTGGGGTTAGTGTCTTTGCGGAGAGGGCGAGGCGGAATTATGATGAGTGTATAGAGGCGAGGCGTGCTGGTGCGGTGAAGAAGGGCCGTGTAGATGGCGAGCATACGCATGCAGAGGAGGTCTAGTGTAGTGGTAAAGGGAGACTAGTTCCTGTGCTATTGGCGTGTAGTCCTATTATGAAGCAATAGGACGGGTTCTTATGACACATTCTGAGGCATTGCTTACGCCATTCAAGCCATAGCACATAAATTTTCATCTTTGCAAAAAGATCCCTCACAAAAACCTTCTCCCCGGTTGTTCTCTTGAACGATATCCGCCCTTGTTCGCATCGTGTTATCTCTTTCTCGGTAAGGGCTAGGAGATCAGACAGGATTTCGAGTTTATTTGGGCGTTGAAAATCGAGGTTCGCTTGGTCTTCGCTGCTTAAGGAGGCGGCGGCTTGTTTCCAGAGGTTGTCTCTAGGACTGTCAGTAGGAAGGTTAGCTGGTGCTATCTGCAGATGACAAACACAGCTGGGGTCGCTCTGCCACTCGAGCTCATCGCGATTATTTGTTTCTCTGCCGTGGATGCCTTTTTGATGGAAATGTGCAGCAAAGAGAAATGGTTGTCGATGAGCAGAGCGAGAAGGGGATGTTTGAAAAGGTGTAGGCAGGAGGTGAGTTCGAGTCACTGCCCGATGTGGTGTGCTGGTCCTGAAAGCAATGCAAGGCTGAAGCCTTGTTGCTATGGATCATGTGATAAAACTGAGGGGTAGATGAGCCTCATCTTCACACAAGTGCAAGGGCCTCTTTCATCTGCACAATATCATTCATAATCTACTTCTTGGTCCTTGGTTCCAAATATGGCGTTTGAACCTATCTCCGGTACACTCGGTATGATTGCGCTAGTCGATCCGGCTTTGCGAGGGGCCAGTTGGATGTATGGCAAATACAAACTGGCTAACACTTTGGCAAACACTACCAATCGTTGTCTGTGAGATATAAGTCAGAGGTCGCCAGGTTGGTCTGGATTCTAGACCTCAAGGTGGATACTCTAACGGTCAATCCACTAAACGAAACCCAAACATTTCTTCGAGATGCTTTGCGGCAGCGATTGATTTCCGAGGTGAAGGCATTTGAAGAATGCAAAGAGCTCACGGAAAAATACAATGAACCAGAGAATAGAATTGTGCCAGAGGTACAGTCAGCTGCTGATACTCCGAGTCAAGCTCTGGAGTCCAGCAATGACGCACAAGATTCTACTGACGACCGCACCTTGTCTATACCGCAATCTGTGGCGTCGTCAAAAGCTTCTCGTTTCAATGCGAAGAGAATTTCTAGTATGTTTAAGCGAAGGCGTGAGCATGTTGAATCTACCATCGCTTCAAGGTTGATTGAGGAATCGTTTCCGAGCTCGACAAGAGATCGTTCAGAGTTCGATGAGCATGCGAAGCAAAAACAACAAGAAAGCAACATTAGACGCAGGATTGTCTGGTCTCTTGATTCGCGAGAGCGCTTCATAGATCTACTCAATCAGATTACCGACCACAACAACTACTTTGCGTCTATTTTAGCAGTAAAGGGTATGTCAGGAGCAGATCGTTCTCAGGAGGAGCTCCCAACATCCAGTTTTTTACGCCCCATGTCCTCAATCTTCGCCTTCCACTTGCTTAAAGAACCTTTGAATGCTTCTGCTCGGAGCTCTACGACAGGTAGTCGGGTCCTGTCACTATTGTTCGAGATCCCCACTTTGGGAGAGACAAGCGAAGCCCTAAATAAGAGTATAAGACAACGGCCAACTATCACAAGCTTTGCACAAACCTTTCCAGCTGGGGAGGGTGTTCATGCTGAATTCGATCCAGTGTGGACAGCGATCGGCAATATCTCAGAGGTTGTCGGAAGTTCTCAGTCCGAGGGGCGTGGCGAATCGATCGCAGTCTTCCGTGACCGAACTGCCTATGTCCCATCCGAAACCCTCCAACAGTCATTTCTCATCACGGAGCCAAGAGAGATCAGAAATATGAGGTACAGACTAAGACTGGCCTTTATAGTTGCATCGTCCTTTACTCAATTCGCCCTCCTCGAGTACCATCTTGATTTTGCTTCGAGTTCTCTATATTACTATGTCGAATCAGATATGCTACCCAAGCCAAAGGAGGAATCATGGGTCCGATGTATCACTTCTCCCTATATTCAGCTCCGCATGGGTGCTTTCCAGTCCGCACGCACATCATCTTCTGTCCTCAGCAGGAGCGCTGAAACGCCCCAGTGGAGCCAGAGGGCGGTTCGAAAACTAGGCCTACTTCTTTGCGAGATCGGGGGATGGAAGTCAGTTCCTGCACCAGAGGACTGGTGGTCTATCACTCCAGACGCGCAGTTTGCCTTGACTGAGCTACAAAAGCATCTCCCTCTTGACTATTACGAAGTCGTTCGTTCCTGCCTTTATTTTGAGCCTAGGGGTTTACGTTCGACACAAGCCTTCGCTTCATGGCTAGAACGTAATGTTACAGTTCGGCTACGGAATGTGTTGGAGAATCTCCCTCATGATTACATCTAGGATCATTTTGATACAAATGATTGGTGGAATTTCTTTGCGCAAACCACATGATCCAAGTTCTATCACACCCCATGGCTCTTCCCACAATTAGACTACTGAATGAGACTACCCTGAACATTAAGAATGACTTGATTCCTGGAAATCTCTTCGTACATTGGTGGTGCATCGATAAGACCAAGCGGCACTTCCATGTTGACCAGAGACTGGACCAAGTCCCGAAAGTCTTGGACATTCTCGTTCAAGCTTGCAGGTTGGCCTGTTTCGCCACTTCGCTCAAGCTGCGCGTTCACCTTAGCAAACTCATCAAGTAGCTTATCAGCCTCGGAAGTCGAAGCCGAGCCCGACTCCTGGGTCTTCCGGGATACATTGGCTGCGAGTACAGCTAATCAGTAAAGAGAGATGTCAAGAACAGGGCAAACTTACTCAGAAGATCTGTGATACTGAAGATCGTCTGACCCACAGTTTCCCAGACTGCTTGGTTCTGAGACGTCGTTTTTCCTTTCATCTTCGGCCCATTGCCCTCCTTCCACTTACGTAGAGCAGCAACCTCTTGTCTGAATAGCGCTTTGGTTGTCTCTTCTATAGATTCCTGCGATGCCATTTTACTATCACCTCTTTCATCGTGATCAAATGCCATGGTAACGTTATCGACCAATTGCAACGCTATGTTTAGCAAGTCATCGATTGAGACGGATTGGGTTTATTAATATTCAAAGAATGCGGCACCGCAATGCGAATTCTCTGTGTGGCTGGCGCATGGTGGACCCGGGCTTGGGCAAGCAAGGACGGCAGTGACTGCAGCAGGGTATGAACAAGAATCCTTAAATCCTCTGTGAGATATCCACGAAGATGGTCGGTCGATCCCAGGGGAATATCCAGATCAGGCAGATCGAAAAACTTAACCTGAACACCCACTTCAGCTGCTCTGGTGAGTAGATTCATGAGCTCGTGGTGGGCTTCCTGCTTCTCGCTTTCATCGATGTCGAATGTAAGGTTTTCTTGTGCAAATGCTTTTTTGACAGCAGGTCAGCAAAGTCTGGGTAGATCCGTGGGGAGAAGCTCGGTAAAACCATAACCGGGATATACTACCTGCTATCCATCCCAGTTGCGCCAAGATCTCGTACTGCATCTTGAAGATATTCGGACCCCTCGAGTCATTGATTTCCGCCGGCATCACGGATAATATCGAAAAGACATTCCCAGATCTGACATTATCCGCCCAAAGTCTATACGACAAGAAGACATTTGTCAACTCCTTAGAGGCCGCTGAAAGTACGCGCATATTCCGCTCGCAGGATGAAACTAGTGACTGGAATATATTGTCGGGAGATTTGTTTTTATCGTCCACGTCCCCCAGCAAGGGTGATATTGATTGAGTAGAAGATTGACTTGACTCCGGAACTTTGCCTCCCGACTTCAATTTCTTCGTATGTACTTTCAGCTGTGAACTTTTGATAACGTACTCTAGGGAGTCGATGAGAACTGTGATATTCTCAAGGGACTTGCGGATACGATCCGAGTCGCCTAGCTGGAACTGGACCTTCTTGTAAAACGAAAGCCTCTCAGGTTCGCTAGCTGGATCGCCGTATTTTCGGTAGAAATCGTTCCACTTCCCAAGCTCACCTTGAATACCTTGAAGGCACTTGCCAATCGCCACATTCGTCTGAAAGGAGGAAGAAGAATCCAGTGACTCAATGATCTTCTGCACGGTCTGTAGACGGACGCGCTGGGTAACTGAGTCGCAACCGATTTACACACACGAAACGAAAAGCCCGTTTGCCAACGGCGAGACCAGGGCGTTGGATATTCCAATTCGTCCGTACGGGATGTTTTGGGAGGTAAGAGAGTCTCCGCCTCGTAGGATCTAGATCCACTGACCCAGCATGTAGGAAGATGACATTCTTCAGTTCACGGTGGCTGGCAAGTCGGTTGTCCCTTTTCCCTTGCCTGTCGAGCCACAGCACACAGAGAACAATGGGAGGCACAGAATTCACTGTGGGGGAAGTGGGCAGGGAAGCAGCTACCTGCTTTTGCCATTTGTTTAAGATGCATATCGAGCTGTTCACAGTCACATGTTTATCTATATTTAATATACCTGTTTCAACCTTATCCTCGTGGCCTCTTTTAGTACAATGACGAACAATATGCCCAATGCATAGCGGAGGCACGGTGATGGCCCGAGCCGTCTGTCCTACCTTCTTTTATACAGACGACCTCTGCATAATACGCTTTATCGGCACGATGCAAACCCGGTATTCCAGGGATCTTGATGGTGCCCGGTAACTGGACAATATTGCGGGGAAGCGTGCGCATTCCCCGGATCTATACCCCGGCCGTGTCTACCTTAAATGCATGCATACAAGTCTCTCCACCTCTCCTTGCGAGACCAAAATGCCTCTTCGTGTTGCAGTGCTTGGCCCCAAGGGCCAGTGTGGCTCGTGTGTCGTGGACGAGCTGCTTTCCCGCGGTAGGTCCGCGCGTCGTCTGCCGTTGCCTAGATGTTGAGGCTGACGACGTTGGATCTAGGGCATACTGTCGTTGGCTTGTCCCGAAACCTCCCAACAAAATGGCATGATTCGAACCCAAACTACTCGTCGCTGGCTGTCGATGTCTATAACCATGATGCCCTTGTCCGCGTATTTTCAGACAACTTCGACGCCATTGTGAATGCCTTTGCGCCACCCATCGTCAGCCTCAAGACAGTCTATCAAGCAGTCATTGAAGGCCAGCTGAGAATCAAATCGGCTCTGCTGGCCTCCACACACACACCGGCCCGCTTATTATCATTGGTGAGGATACTCTGGCTTATCCTTTCTTGTGCTGATTCCAGTCAAAGGAGGAGCAGGATCACTTTACAATAAGGATGGGATTCAACTGGTCGATGAAAAGGACTTTGCCTACCAGCACTGGTGACTCAAGAACGTCAAACATAGTGAGATTTTGGCCGTTAACTCGCGTTCAGGTATGACTGGCCGGATATGCATATCGACTACATGACCAGTCGATCCAAAGACCATGGCAACACGGCACTGTATTATTTCTGCCGAACCTTCAAGTGGGCTCGGAATACGAACGAAAGCAAGGGCTGCACGGCCTCCACTGCTCTCCATCCGTACTCCAATTCTACAGATTAACTCGTACTAGGGACGTCAATCCCAAGCAAACCCTTTGCCAGCTTCCTTTTGTCGAGGATGAAAGGTTTCATGACATCCACCGATGGGCGCGGTCTGATCGAGGGCTGCCGAGTCGCATTCTCCCTGTGGGAGGGCGTCTCGGTCAAGCCTTGGAGCTTTCTCTCGCCTCCTTGGCAGCTTCGTGACAAAGGTATGTCGGCATGCACCGCTGCGCGCCGCAGTCCTGACGTATCGCAGGTGTTAGAACGGGCAGGTATTCAATAACCATTGACCATTATCCCTTGGACGACAAGGGAGTACATCTTGGCATATACAACGAGGATATGGCAGTGGCTATTGTGGATGAGGTTGAGCAGAATAAGCTCAACCATAAGCACTGGTGTCTGACTGGGGAAATTGGCCTTGGAAGGTGGTAGTGATGTACTGTATATTGTGATTCATTATTTCATCTTGAATTGATTGAGAAGCTTGAGAAGCAGAAGGCACGTGTCTCTGTACACGAACAAGTGTTACACTGTCGGCCATACAGCTCTCAACATGCGCCTAGAGGCGAGAATAAGGTAAGGTGGAACAATTACCTCGTGGAAACAGGAAATGAGAGGGTGACAAACTGAATGGTAGCGACTATACTAACTACATGATCTCGGGACTGTAGATGCCTAAAAAGTTCTCTCTAGGTCTGTAGGGTATCGGAGTACTCATAACCAACAGCATCGGAACGTTGAACCCACAGATCAGACCCTCGGCCATCCTCCGAATGCAAGTCCCGTATTCTTCCCGGAGAGGAAAGATCCTTGAAGAAAAAACCTGTATCAGGGGTTGTGGCGCTGTAATTGGCCCCTGCTTGCTCCCCAGCCCCACTCCGGCGCCGATCCCAGAGGCGATCCGTTACACAGAATAAAGCCTAGGTAAACCCCAGCTTTCCCCCGCTGCAGATTTCCTTCTCTGAAAAATCCCCCGCCTTGTGTTCACAGGAGACCAAGTCCTCTAGCCATGCTGCTTAAACGCATCGCAGGAATTTCACCGCTAGCTGCGGCCGCAAGCGCACTAGGAGCAGCCAACGCCAGCTTCCAAATCGCGCAGCCCGGCTTCAACACACTCATCGACTCGCACTCCCGCATCGAGCTGCTCTTTGAAAACACCACATACCCTTTCGCCCATGAAGCCCCCGTCTACATACCTTCTACCGGCGATCTATGGGTAGTAGGAAACTTCCAAACACCCACCGGCGGCGCCCCCATCGAAGTCTCCCGACTCTTCAAGTCGAACCACACAGGAAAGTACACCCGCGAGGTCATCCCTACGGACATCATCCCAATGGCAAACGGGGCCATAAACTACCACAACGGCATTCTCTTCTGCGCGCAGGGAACAATGGAGCGGAAATCCGCACTGATCTGGATGAACATCACAGCGCCATACGAGACAAAGGTGCTCCTCGATAACTTCAAGGGCCGGAGATTCAACAGCCTCAATGATCTCGATATCCATTCCGATGGGAGTATCTGGTTTACTGATCCGACGTACGGATACGAGCAAGATTTCACGCCGGAGCCAGAACTCCCGACGCAGGTCTACCGGTTTGATCCGGCGACGGGCGATGTCAGGGTCGTGGCTGATGGGATCGGCCAGCCGAATGGGATTGCGTTCTCGCCTGACGAGAGTATTCTCTATGTGTCGGATACGGATGCGAGTTATGGGAGTACCCGGCCGGCGACAATGTATTTTCCCCTTCTTGTCCGTATCGTGTACCCAAACATATGCTAATCTTCTTTAGTTACGCATACGACATCGCAACCTACTCCTCCGCGCCCTTCCTCGTCAACCGACGCGTCTTTGCCTTCGCCGATACCGGAATTCCCGATGGCGTCAAGGTGGATACAGCAGGAAACGTCTACAGTGGCTGCGGAGATGGCGTGCACGTTTGGTCTCCTGCTGGTGTGTTACTCGGCAAGATTTTCTTCAATAGCACGTCCGCGAATCTGGCGTTTGGCCGGCCTGGGGAGCTGTTTGCGTTGAACGAGTATCGGGCTTGGAAGGTTTCGCTTGATCGGAGTGTGGAGGGGACGATTTTGGAGTTTTGAGCGTGGCAGAGACGGGGTTGGAGAGAAGTTTAGATGGGAGAGATGGACGTGGTAGCGTGGAGGCCTCATGGCGAATAGGTTTGCCCCTAGCGAGAGTCAATGTGTGGCAGCAGGCTTCAATGTATATAGACGGCTGTACAGACGCACATTAAATACGGTCAGATGTATATAGTATCATCTCTATAATGAAGAGAAGATTAAACATATTTCCATTGCATCAATATTGTTATCCTTCCGATCTCTAGATGAAATCGTTCCGTTGTCCCGTTATGGCCATTCTTCGTGACCAATCTAGTCTAGGGCTTGACAGCCTTTCTGATAGTCTCTCTCTAATAAGCATAGAACACCCCATCCTCCGCACCAGGCAAAGCACCCCGCTGAATCTTCTTGTTCGTGTTCTGAAGCCAGAATCTCAAAGCCCACGCCGAAATAATAGTCGCCACGCCAAAGGCCGCATTACTCGACATTGCAGTCAAGTACCTGGGCTCATCGGAGTCTGGATAGAGATAAGCGGTGTAAACGTAACTCGCGTTCGCTACAACATTGACGACAGCCAGCGAGGCTGATTTCTTCTCGGTTGTCTGGCCGAGCGTTGCACTGACCCACCCCAAAATAACCGAGTTGACGGCGTACGCGCCGCTCGTGAAGAGGAAGCAGCAGAAATATCGTGCTCCCGTGTTCAGGGTCGCGCACGAGACGATAAATGCTGCGACGGCGACGCCCATGGGTACTGTGATGTGCCAGCAGCGTTCATTCAATTTCCCACTTGTCCTGCCGACTATCATGCCGACGACGCCAGAGACCAGGTATGGTGGACAGGTCAGCGCAAGGGTAATAGTTTGGTTGAAGCCCAGGGTCCCGATGACGGTAGGAAAGAAGTTGTTGAAGCTGCACGCGCTGAGATGCATGTTCTGCATGAAGGCGAGGAGGTAGAGGCGTGGGTCGCGCAATGCTTCCTTGAAGCCGGCGAGAACTCCCTTGGACTCTTCGCTACCAACAGTATCCGCAAGGATACGTTGATGAGCGAGCTCTCGTTCTTCTGAAGTAAGCCAGCGTGTTGTAAGCGGGTGGTCGGGCAGCATTATGAGACCAAGGATCGCAATGGCAAAAGTCACCACACCCTCAATAATGAAGAGCCACTGCCATCCCTTCAGACCATGGGCGCCGTCGATCGTCTCGAACACACTTAAAGCAATAAGACCGCTCATGGCTGTAGCGACGATGTTGCCAGAATATAGAATGGAGATGCGGAGGGCGATCTCTTTGCGAGTGTAGAAACATGAAAGTAGATAGAGTGCTCCGGGATAGAATGGAGCCTCGGCAATACCCAGGAAGAATCGCACAGCCACCAGTCCACCGTAGCTTTTGGTAAGGGCAGTACAGGCAGATACGACAGCCCAACAAGCCATGCAGATACTCATGTAGATAGACGGTCGGACTTTTCCGCTCGACATTAGGAGGTTCGAAGGGATTTGCATAATTAGGTAGCTATACAAAGCAGTCATGTGTTAGAACCCTTGACTTGTCATTTCACGGGGCTGGATGGCAAAAGGACCCTTACCCAACGAAGAGGATTGAGATACAAGTGTTGTATTGTGAGCCCACTAATCCCAAATCTTCCTCCAGTCCGTTCAATCGAGCGCTGGCGATAGCGTTTCGATCAACCTATATAAAGTTGGGTCAGCACAGCGCAACACCACAAAGCGAAAACAAGAATAATATGTATAACCCACATAGTTTAGGAAGTACATCATCCAGACTATAGGCATTATCCTCAGATCAAGCTTTTTGACCAGGCCGATCTCTTCCGGATCGGTTTTGTCGACAGCTCCAGAGTAGTCACCCTTTAACGCTTTCTCGTCACCAAACTTGGAGGAGCGAGCATCTTCGAGAAAAGTCTGGTCACGCTTCTCGTTTAAGACACCATTGTTCTGGTCATGGACCTCCTTTTTGGACGCCATCTTTAGTGGATGACTGACGTCGACTCAGCCTGCAAGAGGCTGCAATGGACGATATTTCGCGGAGAAGTGCAAGTGAAAGGTCTCGTGCAGGGTAGAGATTTTGAGAAACCAGAGAAAACGTGAGAATGATCTGTGCAATTTTGAATACAGAAGGGTAATGGGGACGAGCTTTATACTCCAGTCTCGGCGCCCAGGGTTGGCGTTCGAGAGGCAAGGATTTACCAAGCCGGCGCTCAACATCTTAACCCACAGCTTGCACAGACCAATGGAAATGACCGGCCATTCGGACATCAACCCGCCATTCCCCCAGATGTGTTGATCTGGCCTCGTTGAGAGACTCGTTATGTGTGGGAAACGGGGTGATCAACCCCGTGGGGGACCTATGGATCCGGGGTACAAATCTCCGAGCTGTCAGTTGGAGACGTTTGGACCCTGCACCTGACAAATGCCAACACCCTTGCTCCACAATCCTCGTATCGCATCTCGCTCTTTCAGAAGACACCAAGTCGTCCGGACAAGCACAAGTCCGGTGCTAAATCTCCGTCTTCTTGGCAATCCTTTCAACGTCACCATTTGTATCGGCTGCATTGGCACTCAAGAAGAAGAGTGATGAACGATGCTTGGTTGGACTGACTTTCTTGGAACATCATATGATCATTGTGGGCTTTAAGCGTCAAAGTCCTTTAGAACCAAGCCTACCAGTTGCTTTCACTGTTTGGCCTCCAGGCACTATATATTTTGTTCACAGCGCATTTTCGATCCAGCTAAACCAGGTACCTAAAGCAATGAAGGGCTATTAAAGGGTCACTTCTATCCAGCATATAGCTTCTAACCGAGTGAAAGCTCGACGAACAATGTCACAGGTGTATCGCGAGGTGGTTGTCTATGGGCGCGTTATGCACGAAATGTCTTAATGTGGAAGTTTTGCATCTTGTGCAAATGCTGAGTCAGCTATTTTTTTCCTTGTCCCTCTCCTGGTGATGAAAATCAACAACACAAACCACACCCTTCTACTCTCCGACATACAAGCGCGCTGGTGTAGCATGGCGAAAAAGAATAAGGGTGCTGACCCCCAGCTTCGCCTCGCTATACGTGCCGAGCTCCTTAATTTACACAAACATAACAGGCCTATCAACCGCGCCGCCATCCAGACTAAGTACACGGCACAGAAACCCAAGCTAGCCGATTACATTCGGGACATCATTATGGGGTGAGTACCAATTCCGGTGACCGGCGACCATCCATTAACAGATTCGCATCAGATACGCCGACCACCTTGACGGGCAAAGGAGCAAGAGGGTAAACTCGCGGCACAGCCTGCGGAGCAGTACTCAGAAGCGTCAGCCAGCCAGTCGTCGTCCGATCCCGATGAATCAGAAGACGCTGATAGTGGGGATTCTGAAGAAGAGTACTCTGATGATGACTCGGACACGAGCGAGCTAACTGAAGAACTGGAGAATCGCCCGGAAAACAACAATGCGCTGCTTCAAGGTAGGCACCCTGCTGTATCTCTGGGACGTCGGCCAACGCTAACCTCCGACCAGATTTCAAAGACCATCTTACGGGTGTCCAAAGGGTGAATAAGGTGGAGTCTGTACCTCGTCTACCGTCTCTTGAAGAACAGCAGGAATTTCTGGTCTCCGGCGACGAGGATGATGAGAAGGATGGCGCTTCGGACTCTGTTAGACTGGGCCATGCTGTGTTGGTCTCCGCTGCCCTTGAGAGCAAAGGATGCTGCCTATCTCAGTGTGCGTTACTGGGAAAACTTAGATCGCAGCCCGTGACAGCGACGAGTGCGGACACTCGCGTGCACCTGAACACGAATACGCCCTTCTCAGCTTTTATTTGCGGTCTCCAGGGCTCAGGCAAATCGCATACGGCCGCGGTGATGATTGGTAAGAATCGCCGACTATATCTCACTTTCTCACTAACACCTCCCCAGAAAACTCGTCGATGGCCATGGCCCAGCTCAGAAATGTACGGCGTCCCGGTTCAACCCTCGTTTTACATTATAATGAATACTCCTCCAACGTGAACTCCCAACCGAGCGAAGCTGCCTTCTTAGCCTCTCTGCTCCCGAAGTACGCCTCTAAGCTGAAACCGCCACTCGTGCGTGTTCTTGTTTCTCCCACAAACATCCACACCCTGGCCAAGTGCTACGGGAACATACCAAACGTGAAAGTCGTTCCGTTTAAAATTAGGCCGCGTGACCTCAACATTTCCATGATGCTGTCACTGATGTCGATGAGCCAGAGTGACTCGATGCCGCTGTACACGGCACAAGTGATTCGGATTCTGCGTGAGATGGCCACCGAGAGCGGAGGACATTTCGACTACAAGGACTTCCGGCGTCGCCTTGAAAAGCTCAGACTGGACCGCGCACAAACCCCCTTTCTCTATCAGAGGCTAGATCTTCTAGACTCTTACCTTGATTTGACCGGCAAAGCCAACGCTGATTATTTCGTCGACGCTGGTGTTACTATTCTGGACTTGTCCTGCCCATTCGTTGACCAGAGTACTGCTTGCGTTCTGTTCCGCATTGCGATCGACCTATTCCTCTATTCCCACCCGTCTAGAGGGAAACTGATCGTGGCAGATGAAGCACATAAGGTATTTCCCCCCTGTTTCTCCCTCATTCAGACCGCACACTAACCTCTTTCGAAGTACATGACAGATACATCGGCCGCAAAAGAACTTACCGAGACCTTCCTCACGATTATTCGTCAGCAGCGCCATCTAGGGGTTCGAACGATTATATCCACACAAGAGCCGACCATCTCCCCAAAGCTGATTGACCTGTGCTCTATCGTGATCATCCAGCTCTTTTCGAGCCCGGAATGGTACAGCGCCATCCGCTCATACCCATCGAGAAAACAAACAGCACCAATCAACATGGAATACCGGAGGGATTGTACCAGATATCAAGCCTTCGGACTGGCGAGGCTATTGTGTTCACTCCGTCGGCACGGCTTCTCGACCACTGGGGCATACCTATCGATACGAAGCACGTCACCTTCAGGCTGAAAGTTCGTAGCCGGGTTACTTGGGATGGTGGACGCACGATTGTGTCTGTCCGCTGAACAAACTTTTAATTCTGACATTGCGCTTCTAAATCGGCGCTTGGCCGACAATACTAGGACGACCATTGGAGAGTTCTGCCTCGTGATCATTGGAAACCTTGAACTCCCCTATCTACCATCGCCTATGTCCACGGACGGCCCTTGTCCTCTTTTGTACGAGTAACGATTTTCACTGATTTACGACATCTCTCTAAGATAAGCCAAACTTGCTGAAAGAACTCTGATATAGATTCTAGACTAGCATAGCAATACGATACAATTATTTCAATACGCTGTCTATTTGATCTCAAACTCTGTTTCGACTAATATACTCATCCCGTCGCTCCTTCCCTCCGGCCCTCCAGAAGTGATGAGCCCCTCCCGGCTCGACCCCTGCCCTCGGCCTTGCGACAGATCTAACCTCGACGGCCCTTCCTCCTCCCTTGTCGCGGTGATGAATGTCTGCAACGGATATGGATCAATTGAGCGTGTGAAGCTCTTTCTATTGAACCGGCGAAGAATGCTTGACCCGTGTGACCGTGCGCTGGTCCCCGCAGCCGATCTCGAGAAAGGAAAAATGGGTTTCCAGAAAGGCACGCACGCGACTGCAGTGCCGAGTGCAGGCTCAATGGCCGTCCATATCATAAGGTCTTTGATGTTAGATGTGACGCCTTCTACCTCGTCCAAGGCAGAGATGGAAACAATGCGCATTACCGTGGCAGCGCAGATGTTAAAAGAGTTAGCCGTTCATTGCAATTTCAGCTGTTCAGAGGACTTACAAGGTTCCTAGGCCAAACACCGTTATCAATGGAAGCTTCTGAGACATCGGCAACCCCAGACTAAAAAGGTACGGCATTGGCATCGCAAGCACCACCGTGTCGGTTAAGAGGCCAAATCCTGCCAGTATGAACTGGTAGAGGATCTGGTCGCCGCAGTATTCTTCAGACCGTGGCTGGCGCCACACAAAGAGGAGCGAGAATGGCTGGCAAATAACAAACGGCGTAACGATAGCAGTCATCAACCACATGATGATGAAAGCCGCCGTTGCTCTAGCGGTATATATGAAGTATGGGAAAACGAATAGCCGGCAGTAGAAGGAGAGAATTGAAAGATTAACGCTGGCGCTACCGAGTGCAGCGAGAATCTGAGCGATGAGGAGACCCTATGAACACCCGTCAGCGTTGATAGCCTTGAACTTCCTTGCTACTCGGTGGGCATTCTGACCTACAGGAAGTCGCTCAATGCATCATCAGTCCCATTGTCGGTTATGATATCTTTTGATCGAAGGCCAGCACCACCACACACAACCACTTTATCCGTCAGACTCAGTCGTTCTTGCTTGAGGGTGAGGGCGTCGTACTGTAAATTGCGACGGCGGAATATGCAACCGAGCTGACCTTTGAATTTGTCAGGGGATGATAGAGAAAGGAGAGGAGGTAGTTCTTACCGCTGCCGCTATTATCAAGTAGTCGCTCTTGTCCAGCTTCGTCCCTTTCAAGCGTCTCCCATACAGCCTCAAGGCCACTGCAACGCAAGGAAGCACGATGAAGGCGCTCGACACGCCTATGATCGTCCTTTGAGCCTTATTCTGTATGGGAAACATAGTCATCGTCGGTAGAAAGAGTTTCGTTCACAACCTGGAGAGACCATGTGTTTCCCACGACAGCAAGCGCACGAGGAGACATTAGATCCGGAAGAACCGGGAAACACGCAGGCACGTCCAAGGCTTATAGCAAGATTGCTGGCCTGGAACTGGGACCGCCTGTCACATCGTGACAGTCCAACGAGGTAGGATTGATCGTCCGCCTCGCACATTCTGTCCAATAATGGGGACCATCGATAATTGAGCCATGTATTCTCTTGCTGCCTTGATTCTTTGACTGCCAATGACCTTGTTGGAACAGGTTGGATTGTGCCATCACGTCGCTCAGGGGTGGAGACAAAGAGACAAAGAAAAGACCAAAAGGGGAATATTTACAATCCTTCCAAGGTTCCAGCCTCAGATCAGATCAACGCCCAGACCAGCGACCCTTGTCCTCCACGAGGGACAAGTTCGCGTCCTCAAAGTCTCGGAACGCTCACCATCCACTCCACACATATTTGCGACAGCTGATTCTAAGCAGACAGTTGCATCGTATCGGAAGCATTGGAGCCGCGCTTACCCTGGCGAGTTCGCAAACTTCGATCACAACAAATGGGAGATTAGACGATTGGTTGTGACACTAGGACTGGCTCCAGAACCCGGGATTTCCCCTGAGCTTCGGTCAAAGTTTATAAGGACGGATGTTGTCTTGTATATCTGTAGGTGTCGTCCTCGCGATGCAAGACTTCTGATGCTCCTCCTGTGAAACGTCCGGGAAGAGTGCTCGAGCCTGACTCAGCTCGCTGTTTTTTACTGTCTTTGGCTACTCTGTCGGGCAAACCCAATATACAACGCTCCGTCCTCCTGGTCTTTCCTGATCGTCAAAGACGTAGTTTTATATAACAAGAAGCCTACTTCTCTCACGTCAAGTGAGGGTGAACTGTGTCTGAAACCCTTCTGGTGACTGGTCATAGAGACAAACAACCTAGTAGCTTACAAGGTCTTTTCAATCTCGGATTCCATAGCTCCAAGCTCCTCTTGATCACGAAAGGAAAGGAGTTCCTTTGAGACAAGCATCCCCCGGATCTGAACCAGGTATGCATTCAAAGCGCGCAGTCCGTATCGCGTCATATTCATTCTCCAACGATTTATATTTCCCCTGCCGTTCGGCACTTGTCACCTCCTCCCAGAATTCATAGACTCGAACCATAGACCTTCGTGGGATCGTAGAAACGAATAACGGTAGGATCCGCGCATGACAACGTCAAGCATTGTTATAGCGGCAGATTGGCGAGGGGTATAATCTTCGATGGACCGGTTGCACGACATATTTCTCGAGCGATCAGGGCTGAAACGGAAGGCAATCATGAGTCGATGAGGCTAGAGCTGTCATCCAACCTCGAATTAGCAGGGATCATAGTATTGAACGACTGTATACTTGCAAAATGCCTACATCGAGTAAGTTGTAGCGATATCAACTGCCAGAACGGATCCTTTCTTCCAAGTTGGGACCTCCTGTTGGGCCCCGGATCCGGCTTATGTGTGAGATGTGGTGTTTACCCCGTGGTATCTCTAGATCTGCTGCGTATTCTGGCGGGTTGAGCTGAGAGTGGGATCATCGTAAGAGTTTACGGACGTGGTGATGATTCCGTGCTTGCGAACGATCTCCTCTTCGCGCCTAGGGAGCCAACGTGAGTGAGGAAGCAGCTTTGAAGAGGGTTGATACTTACGACTGCGCAACGTATATGCTGGAGTCAGAGCGATCACGCTGTCTCCATTTGGTTCTGGTGTTGAGCTCAGCCGTTTGGATCCATGCCAGCATATTGGCGTTCGCTGTAGCAGAAACCTTGAGTCAAATCCAGATAATAGCTCAAGACCAAATGGCCTGGAGATCAAGGTCAACCTCGCTCTGCCGGCTGAGCAGGCATTTCCCGCCAAGGCAGGCTCTTTCCCCCCCGGGGCGTCTTTCCTGAATGAGCGACCTTGACAATCCGCGACAACACAACTCGGCAGCCACCAATTCTCTCGCACCTCCTCTATCTTTTGACGCAGACTGAGACAAGAGCACATTAAAACCTGTTCTCTCTTGCCTTCTGAAACTGGCATTCACCTGATCTCGCTTCGCTTAACCTAAGCGTCTTTCCAGACCCCCTCCGCTGAATATAAATGTCATCTTTCCTCCAGGGCTAATCTCCTTGCCTTCTTCTTCTCTCTCCTCTCTCTCAAATATGCCTTCGCCGTAAACCACCTTGCGGCCTTTCTCCCTTTTGACCTTAGAGTCTCTTCTCCTCTCTTCCGTCTGTCTCTTCTCTTCTCGGTGTTTCGTCCTCCTGATGGGCTAACCCCATCTTGAACCTTTCCAACCTCTCTCTCTCTCTCTCTTACATCTCTTCTAACCTTCCTTTCCCTTGTCGTTCGACCCCGTTGCCCCGTTCCGCACTCAGCCTCTGTGTCCCTCCCAGTTGTTCTCATCGTGTCTTTCCTCCCTCACTGTAACGTACTCCACCCAGCTCCACCGTCTCTTCTCCCATCTTCCTCGCTGCTTTGCCCACCATCAGGTTAGTTTCCAACCTTATTAGACGTTTATAGTGGAGAGAAGAAGTACTGATCTTATATAGTGCAAACCATCAAGCGCCATTCGATCCAAACACGCCGCCACATACCAGATCAAGGATGAACAAAGATGACAAGCCGGTGGAGGACTCACGAATTCAGTTTCCGGCTATAATGTGTGTGATGGAAAAAACAGATGGCAGCATCAGGAAAGCTCTTATAGACTGGAGAGACACACAAGACAATGCCACCAAGATCCTCCTGAACGTCCGCTGCTACTTTGAACAGGGCTTCTACTCGTTCATAGAGCTCAAGTAAGTCACAAACTGTCTTGAGTATGATCTAATGCTAATATATCGATAGATTTTCGCTGGGAGGTATCGACCCTGAAACCCGGCTATATCGGGACTACGCCAAACTGTACCTCAACTGTTTCACCGTACAAGGCATCGAAGTCAAGCAAGTAGTCTCCCGAGCCACGGAACTGGATGAAACTGGAGATAGGATGCTTGTGGACGGGTTGCTCTTTTCCAACAGTGCATTATGGAAAACAAGTCTGGAAGAGGGACGCGTTCTCCAGGTAGAGATAACGCTAAAGCCTTGTTCGGATACCAGATACCACGATGAGAACCTTTTTCTCAATCACCAGTATCTCGGCAACACTGTGGATATCACGGAAATTCGACAATACTTGAAAGAGACTGGGAAGATCAACTTATACGTGCTGGGCACTCCGTGTCGTGTCCGTTCAGATTTCGAGGAGATGGCAGCACGATTTGTAGATGACCTTCAGAGCCCACCAGATAAGATTTGGTCTTTCCCCTCCAAGTTCAAGATGGTTGGGGATGGAAATATGCTGGATTACAACAACTTCCCTGAGTCAACAGCTACTCACAAGGGATCGTATACGGACTTCACTGAGTATCAGATCAAGCACGCCTATGCTATCAGAAAGGAGGAGCAGTACAAGGTAAACCTTATTCAGAAACTGGAGAGGAAAACACTGAATCTGGTTGTCGCACCCGTCACTCATGCCAGTGGCCGTTACAGGGGCTATATCTTGGTATCAGGAAAGGAAGTTGACGACCATGGGAACTCCATTGCCAGCTATCAGCCACAACCTGGTGATGTTCTCGGGATCAACTTTAGTCTTACCAATGCTAAGACAGGCTTGGCTACGGCTTGGGTTGCTAAGGTCATCCCATCCAATTCAATTACACCACCAGGATACACGACTCTGATCCTCACGCAGCCGTACAACCACAACACGAAAGCTTTCATCCCACTTGATCCCCCGCTAATGCCTGTTGAGGTTGGCACCCTGCCTAGACTTGGCGACGCTACACAGGCAATCAAGGATGCTCCTGGAAGAAGGGTCCGTTTGTTGGTGCACAACTCACCTGCTTTCTTCAACGCCTCCATGTTTGCTCTGAGCGAAATCAGACATCATCGTCCGGAGATTGAGAGACTGTTGCTTGGAAACAGCCTAGATTCGCTTCCTAGTATCAACATATATGATGGAATCGACGGATACCGTGAGCTGTTGCAAAGCCTGGGGCTTAATGCAGAGCAATACGCAGCTATTATATCACTCGAACAGTGCAAGGGAGGTCTTGGGCTTATTCATGGACCCCCCGGAACCGGGAAGACATCACTCACGAAGAATATCGCGGTGCCATTCATTCAGTCACGCATCCTCGATCCAGAACGTCGCCATCAGGTAATGCACCTGGGACCGACCAACTCTATTGCCGACAACCTCGCAGTGACCATGGACGAGTTTGTACAGCGCAAATGGTCTCACGATAATATCATTGTAGTTCGGGTCTATGCTCGGAACACTCACCCTGGGCATGTCCTTTCCACATCAGCAAGGCCACGATCGGTGATGGGTAGGCCATTTATTATCCCGCTTGGATCTCGTGGTAAACCTCTATCCAGTGCTCCTAGTGGTCCTGCCGTTGGAGGCACACTTGATGGCGACCTCCTTGCAGAGTTAGAATGCACCACCGACGAGATTAGCCGAGCGCATGCAACTGCCATGACTCGACCTGCAGGAGTGAATGACATGCGGCTTAAGCTTCTAAAGCTCAGTGTTGCCTATAGAATACTGGAGGGGATGGGCGTTTACCCTTCCACCTGGGCAAATCCCAATGCCTTTTTTGAAGACTTGCACCAATATTGGCTTAACTGGCGCAACGGGGATGTTTTTGACGACGATGAGATGATGGAATTCCAAGAGTGCTTACGCAAGGCACATGACAAGATCCTCCAGATCGCCGATGTCATCGTCGGCACAACATCCATTGCAACCGACCCATGCATCTACCGAAATGCTCATCCGACTATCGTTGCTGTTGATGAAGCGGTCCGCGTCAAAGAGTCTGAGCTGTGGCCCGTGCTAGCCCATATGCACCAGCGCGCGACAATTCTTATCGGGGACGAACATCAGTTGAAGCCGCTATCCTTCTGTCCTGCCGAACAGAACAGGTTCAAAGATGAGGTCAATGAATCCCTCTATACGAGGCTCAAAAAGATCGGCCATGAGGCTGCCACGCTCTGTGTACAATATAGGATGCCCGAGGAGCTCTCTGCGCCTATCAGCAAAATATGGTACAACTCCAAACTCCGTGCGGCGGAAGGCCTACCAGCAGAAATCGTTCTCCTGAACCGCCAAATCGTCGATTACAACAGCATGCCTGAGACCTTTGACAAGAAAGACCGCCCTCTGCTGTTTATCGACGTCGAAGGTAGCGAGCAATGCAGCGATGCCCGCGGTGTCTCCGTTACGAACCCCCGCAACGCCAGCACCGTCTTTGCATTGCTGGTGGATCTCACCACGAGGGGGAGAATTCCGGCAGACGTAATCACTGTGTTGACCCCATACCGGGGTCAACTACAGCTCTACACATCTCTGCTCCAGCGCATCGACAACATGCTACTCCAAGGCATCAAGATCCGCACCGTTGATTCCTACCAGGGCGATGAAAACGGCGTGGTAATCTTAGATCTCATAGCCACCAAGAGAAACGCCCTCAATTTTGTGGCTCACACGCACCGCCTCTGCGTCGCAACCTCCCGAGCACGAGCGGGGCTCTATGTCATCGGTGCCTGGAAGACCATGTGCCTCCATGCTGAGGACCGGTTCGACCTTGACTTGCCCGGCTACCACTATGAAGAATGGCTCGACTCTGACAGGAGGAAGCGGGTCAGGCCACTAAAACTCCTTCTCAACTACATTCGAGATCACAAGCTCTATTGCACCGCGCCAGAATCCTTCAAGAGAGCTACGAACAGGGCAAAGCGAATTCTTGGTATCGTGGTCGAATATGAGGATTTGGACGAGGCAGAGGCTGACGAAATCAGCGCTCTGGAATTGAGTAAAGCACGCATGAACACCCGCCTTCAAGGCTTCAATCCTGATGAGTCAAAGAACCAGGAGTGCGTTGCCGCAGATGACGAGAGCACCGGAGAATTTCCCTGGGACAGCCCTGACTGGGAGCCTCGTTACCCTTAAGTGGATAATGGAAGCTTGGATATTGTCGAGCAACATTGACTCGGTCCTCCCATTTTACTTTTCTTTTGTTTTCTCCTTGCCATGGTCAGATGAATAGCATCTTGGATCCATGAGGCCTGATAGGGGCTGTTATGATGTATGAGTCACGAATCTTCCATTTCTTAGTTCAGAATGTTACCTCCGTTTCTTCATCGAGTACGTAATCCGTACAGGTGCAGTATTCCTACCGAAATGCCAGGGAAAGTGGTTAGAGAGGCATCGTCGGCTGATGAGCCACCGTCAAAGCATCAGCGCTGGACCCAATATGTGCAGCGCCGTGGTACAAGACGCTCAAGGTGCGCTATGTTTATCAGAGTACAAGATGGATCTTATATATATAAGAGGCCCAGAAGGATAGTTAAATGGCTCAAGGCTTCGAACATGCCTCGCGTGACTATCTACTCAACGGCTCCAGGCCATCTTACAGTAAGCAAGCCCAAGAAGGTCAGGCTGGAGAAGCCCGGTCGTATAGATTTCTTAACCCCAAAACGTGGGAATTGTCAGCATTAGGTCAAAGCTTGAACGCTTCCAAGGATCGTCATAAGTTGCGTGAGGGGTGGGCAGGTCCGAGGCAAGGCGCATAGCCATGTAACGGTGTAGATGGATTATCGTCTTGAGCGCCGAGATGGTGCAAGAGGGTGGTTTCCTACGTGATCTGCGGAAGATAATGAATCTCTGCGTTCTATATGGCTACTAATCAGGGGAGAGAGAGTTCAATCCGATGTAAAACTGCGATTGAAGACAACAACTACACTACTGAGGCCGTAGCTCGCCAGGTGACCAGGTGCCTGCATAAAGCCTTGTTAGGTGAGTTCAAACTTCGAAATTTTAAGTAAAAGGATTTCCGCCAGTGATTAGACCAGGGACAAGGCACATCACGGCAGCACAATTCGCTTCGTTGACAATGAAAGGTGCATCGTAGTCAACGACGCGAATACGGATTAATTGAACGTGATTTTCAACACATCACCGGGCTTGATTTTATACAATTCGGTCTGCTTTTCCCAGACAGGTTCCAGGTAACCAATGTAGCGGCGATTTCCAGCATTGGGAATCGTATTGACGCGAAGCTCGATTTTCTGACTCTCTAACGCCTTCAGTTTGCCGTCAGTGGTCTCTTGTTCATAGACCATGGCGAATCCAAACACGACAAGGTAGTCGGACCAAGACTCGTAGCTCGTCTTGTGAAATCGGACGAAATCAGGGCGATCTTTCCGTTTCGCATATTCACCCAATTGGATAAAGTGTCGCTCTGGATGGGACGGAAACCAGAGGTTGGGAGGGTCAGTGTTTGAATCATTGGCGAATGCAGAGCGGAGTTGTTCGACTTGTTCTTGCAAATTGCCGCCGATCAGGAGCATTTTCAATACTCTGGTCGAGCTAAGATGCTCTCGGATCGCACGAAGGTCAATCTTGCCGCTGTTGAAGTTGCGACCGGTGAACATGTTCTGTGCGTGTAGTTGTGTTTGAGCTCAACTTCCGGCATCCAAACCATCAAGTCGTCAAGGTGTTTCATCAATATCTCCCGCGTGTCTATTAACGCTGGCGAGGACACGACTTCTCCCTTCTCAATCTTGCGACCGTTCGGGAATGGCCTTTTGCAGATGCATCGCCTCCTCGCTCAAAACACGGCCACTAACCGGGTCCATAGTGTTCCCTCTGAATCCGGGCAACAAGTCTGTTAGTTGAAGACAACTTCAAGGGGATCCATTCACCACCTACCTGCAGTGGGGGAAGGGTTAAAGACCTTGTTCGTTCCGCTAAAAAGGTGCCATGACACCAGATTAGCTCAGGTGTAGTCTATAGTCGATCCCTGGTCTCAAGGCCTCCTGTGGTATAGCCCGAACCCTGAGCTCGATTGTGCCATTATAGCCTCCTTCTCAACACTTGAGGGCGATTGGATCATTGTCCTTGTCTGTGGCGAGGAGCATGGCGGGAGAGGTGGCCATTGTGGGTTATTTCGCTACGTTTGGGTTGTGGGATATGGTGATTCGCAGTGGGACCGATCTTCTGCGGCTTGGGAGGTTCGAGCGCGACCGAGAAAGCTATTACAGTTAGCAAGTTCCAATTTGGTTGAATCTCATGAAGTAGAGATGCATGCTCACTTGCAGCGGTTGCTGGTTCGAAAGAAGACGAGGAATCAGAAACGAAGGGTAACACGGAATGGGCTACAGCGAGATTGAGCAGGCGTTCGATGTAGGAGGACAGAATGATCAATACAATAGTGCAGGAGACCAAGTCTAGACCAGCACACAGAAAGAGTGTAGTTGAGAGTAGTCTACCAAAATTTTGGTGTTGAAGCTGGAAGGTGGAGAGAGAGTTGATAAGTTTCCTCATAAAAATCCAAGTTTCGCAAGGCGACCACCACAAACCTACAACAAGCAACTTCGAGTAGCATCCATGTATTCACACCGCTATATTTGGAGTAACTGAACGGTTTATTGTCCAGGATTCCACCTACCCTTTCACTAATTCTATTTTGCGATAGTGAATGCAGCCGAGTCCAGAGACGAAATATGCCGGTCGACCCCAAGAGCTAACCTTACAGGGTTTGTCCTAGCCTCCGCCATCCAGCGGAATCTTAAACCAAGAAAAGTGCTTCCTGGGGCTTGGTTTGTCAAGTCCCTGCCAATTACTGTTATTTGAGGTAACAATGCTAACCAGCGAGATCCAGTAACCACAACAGTTGGCCTTCGTCTGGACAAGAGCCACCTTTATCCCGCTTGAGTCAAACCTACAAGGACCCGTCTTATCGAATTCCGTCACGTCCGCAGATTTGGATTTATAGCGTCAAAGTTCTAGCCCTCTTTATAGTTGGTTGAGCAGGGAGAAAACGAGCATTCCGTCGCCATCAGCAGCGAAGTTTTTGGCAATGACCTTCTTCTCCGCAATGCACGCAGCGCGCTGGCATTCTCTCCGGATCCACAGGCGCCTCTCGACAAAGGACTAGGAGCGTATGGTCAGCAATAGGTCGGCACTTCTCTACGTCTGAGATGCAGCTTGTATGCCATATCAAAGCTAGTGCTAGGCCTGGGGGCACTGTTGAGTGGAATTGCACTTTATCTTTGTTTACTTGAGACCTAGTCACGGATCCTTGATGCTACGAGGCTCTCACGTACGATATGGAAAGCCCAGTCAAGTCCCGAATACCCTGGCCGTTGTTGCACAGCAGATGAAAGAAAAGATGTCTACAACTGTCTCTACGGTTGTCCGTTTGGGCAGGGGTTGTTGGGTTTGAGAGTGTTTCTGGGAAAATAGGTATGGCGAGTGTTGAACGCCATGACAGATTTTTCGAGGAGGAAAACATGGATCATGCAGTGTCAATCTGGTTACCAGGCCCTGGCTTTCAGATACAGCAACAAAGCAATGCCTGGAGCCATGTATGGTGCATTCTGCAGTGGTTTCGCAGGTGTGACTTGTTGCCGTCCGAGCACAACCATTGGTCCACCTTTGACTTGCATCTCTGATACTGATGTTCATTCTTTTTCCAAGGTTCTCGTTCCCTTCACTCTTCGATTACACCCATAACCATGTCATACGCATCTCCTAAAGTCAATTTACGTACCTTACCCATGCTGGAAGTGCTAGTTCTTTCCTCTCCACTTCTCCAACATACATATATCCTCATGGGGGTCTTCTGAAGCTGGTTTCTAGCCTCAAACTTACCTCACCACCACTGAGACTACTAATTCTTTCTCCCACGCTTCCTTCTTGTCTTTCCGATCTCTGTGTTATAGTCCTAGCTCTTCAAGGTCAGTTGCCTGCCCCTTTTCGTTGAAAAGTCCGGCGTATCTGTCCATACTGACATGACTGTTGTTCCAGAACGCGTTGACCCAAGAAGAACAAGACTCGCAAGATCCTCGTACACCAGTCATGACGTCTTTGACCAGGCAAGGTAAGTGAGAGAATCTGGGTACCTGTCCACTCAAGACAGCGGGGTCGCGACTGACATTCAACTGCTCGGAGTAGCTTCGGGCAACGGCAATCACAAAGATTTAGTCTCGTATGATGCGGTCGTCAACCCCTTCCTATCTCCATTCCACGAGAACTACCGCCCGTCCAGAGCAGATAAGTGTTTAACCATAGGGGTCTAAACTATAGGAGTCATTGGCTAACTTTTTGATCTTTCTACGTCTAGCTACCCTACCTGTCGAAATAATACTCCTAATATCGCAGAGCACCATGATCGACGTAATGGACATGCTTCATTTGTCACAGGTTTGCCGCAAGTGGCGGTTTGCGCTCACTCCGGTCGCGTGTACTTACGTCCGCTCTGGCCCGTGGAAGCCGCTGGTCCCTTCGTCACGCAGCCTGGTGTTGAATGACACTCTGGTTGGGTCGGCCATTCAAACCCTCCTCATCAGGCGCCAGTGGTCACTTCCAGGCCGTCAACTGGCCGGTCTGTTTTCTCTTCTGGGCGACCTGAAGTCGTTGGACATTGATTCTCATACACTTCGGGCAGTTATCAACCACTTTGAAACTCACGAGGATTCCCTTCGGAACATCCTCCCTAGATCCCTCACTTCCATCGTATTACGCTGCAGCCTCGTACACCTCAGCAGAATGACTATGAGCATCATATCCTGCCTTGCTCCGGAGGTCCGAACTTTCCTAGTGCTCACGAGCATCAACATGACTTTGGAAGTGAAGGACATTGAGTACGAGGAGTTCTCTGATGAAATCGCTGCGTTGCGGGACCGCTTGCAAGACGCTTGTGAACAGGAAAATGTTTCCGTCGTCTTCGATATCTATCTGGAAGAAGCTTCGGAAATCGATCAGGATATCTGGTATTCGCAGTACTATGATCTGTATGATCAACTGGAGGGTTAGATTCGGTAGTCACTCTGTTATCAATGCGGACTCAAAGCTAGGAAATGCTTTCATGCATAGCAAGTGGCCCACTTATGTATTTATCGCATGACTACAAATTCATGACTTCGTCAATTGGATGTTCTGTAACCTGTAGCCATTCTAAGCACGCAATATGTACACAAAAGGATTTCCTCCATCCATAACGAAGGGAGCAAGGCATTGTCTTACATCATGGAGCCGCCCCTGACCGGGCGCCGGGTTTGCAGAGCCTGGCATATGGCCATCATGAGCACGGTAATCATTTTGGTGAAGAAGAGAGTACAGGTGGCTCTACCCCAAAGTCAATCCTATGATAACCTTATCTATGCTTTCAGGCCGTGGCGTTCATTGAAGCCCCTCAACAAATTAGGGTCTTACGGTTTGTGGAGCCCTCTAACCCCAAAGAGTCACTGACAGCGAGTGTGAGTCCGAGATCCGAGTGCTCATGGCTCCTATGCCCCAGATGTCGGTTCGTCGACCACATCAGTGGCTGTATACTGGCGGTCTTGTTGAGTATCCGGAAGACGTTGGCTTCGGTAAAGCCTTCGACGGATCCCTGGGCAGGACCTTCGAGGCTGGGGCCTCGCCGGCAGCAATAATGGATGAACTACACTTCTCTCGAGCAAGATAGCTTTATGCTAACCGTGTAAAGGATGTTGAGGAATAGGAGGTCGATATGTTGTCTTGATGTTCGATTTCCTGGGTTGTCGGGTTAAATCATCAGCTTCCAAAGTTTAGAATCTCCTATATCAGTCTGTGGCCAAACATTGTGTCTGAATCACTCTCTATTCACGGTTGTATGTCCCTTCAGCGTGAACGCCAGTGTCCCGACCAACAAATTTCCAAGCGCCCCGGCAGTACACCAGAGGCTCTGGATTTGGGGCCATATCTTGAACCAGTTTCCGCGCGCATATTGTCCAATAGCCAGGTTCAACATCCCTTGCCTCCCAACTGACTGTCCTATTGACCGCGCGAAGGTAAAGCGCGGAAAATGGCGCCTGACCTGCGATTGCCACAGGGCTGCGTATTGGACTATGCTGACAGCAGGTTCGTATTGTGAGGTTGGGCATAGGGCGTCGAACACATTGGGACCTGCGAAGGCTGATGTCAGGGCATTCGGGGTCTGGTCAGGAGCGTATCGAGGTACGGACAGATCGCGATATGCGCAGAGGTAGGGGGTTCTCCGGTGATACCATTTCGGGCCGGAGGCGCACTATGAGTTCAAAGCCGTCAGTATAAAACGACGAAGATACCATAGTGCCTACCATGTTTATAACAGGTCATAAGTTTATCCCAGTGCGTTGTGGGCGAGGTGTCATCTGCAGTTGGTGGTATCTCAACTCTGGGGTGGCTATTCTGGCTTGACCAATCGAATTTCGGCAAAGGAATCATGCAGAACGAGGCGCAAAGCGAAAAGAATGTACCGGACGAAATGTGTTGGCACGCTGAAGAGGGGAAGGTCGCTCAATGTAGAAAATCTTCGGCAGAAATCAGACAAGATAGTAGACGCTTCTGATCAGGCATAGCATGTGAAGCGAGGTGCTTCTATGACCCAGGGGCGTACCCGGGCATGTTCGATACCTAGGTACAATCAGTCATGATTGCAGGTAGATTTGGCTTGGACCGCAGCATTGTCCATGGATTTCAAGAGCCTCTACTTCACCTTATGCCGTCCTGTGATATTCACACCTAGACGAATTGACCAGGAAGGTGATTGAGATGATGAAGTAACAGCATCCATAGACAATGGGTAAATACATAGAGAATAACTAACGTGTTACTGATTTGTTGATGTGAAGCCTTATAGCCGTGCTGTTGCTCTGTTTGGGTCTTACATAACTACAAGTCCCGACAATTCTTCTTCCTTTCAACCTCTTACCTGCACCACCCACTCGCCTGGCTCACCACCAATGGCTACTATTTTTCTCTCTCTTCTTCTTCTTATCTTCCGTCTCAACTACTCTTGCTATCATTCTTTCTCAATCAGCCCCATTGTTGCATAATTACTCGATCCCCTCGTCGTCCTCCATCGCTTCCTCCCCTCTTCTTCCCGATTGGGTAACACTTCACACCACCTTGCCAACGCCTCCTCCATCACCACTACCTGTGGACAAAAGTCGAACTCTCTATCTGTGCAAACATCACGCTTGGCTGCCCTTGGCCTTCGGCGACAATTCGCCCCCTCTCTTTACCGGATTCAGAATTTTCGGTCTAAGGTAAGTCGTCACCCTTCAAAATCTGTACCCACCTCTGATGAATAGTTTCATAGCACCCGTGATGACCTGTGCACAATCTCTAAAGGGCGGCCACGCCGCAGCCTCTCTCCCTCTCTCTCTATCAGCCTGTTTGGCTATTCTCATCAAGGTTGGAGAATATGGCAAGACCCTGGACCAGATCATCGAGGGCCAGAAACACCGCAACACTGAAGGAGCTAGCTGCCAAGTCAACAAAAACAATCAGTCTCCTCAGGCCAACGGCCGCGCTCCTGCCGACGCACTCGTCAAGTCGGTCAACACCGGTACCTTTGAGAAATTCATGCTTGGTACTGTGCAAGAGGGCAAGGAAATCTCAGCATGCGGCGAGGCCGAAATGGAAGCATCCTTGACCGATTGCAACGCATCTGCCGCCGAGCAAACTCCCGGGGTCAAGTCAGATCCGCCAGGAACAGAGGGTAAGGGGCATCAAGCAGTGTCGGCAGGATTCGAGGGAGGAGATGCGGACGCTATTCAAGGCATCGTCGACAAATATATGAGCTATGACCGTGCCCTTCTCAAAAAAATAAGGGATATATGGGCTGCTCTTCTAGCTGGTCGAGTGGGTCGGCGGCTCAGCCGTTACACTCGCAACGCCATGGACAGGGCGATTGCCAGTATCGAGATAGATCTCGGAGAAATTGAGGATGATTACCGCATGATGTTAGAGAAAGGGGGCTACTGGTGAATTTGGGGCTGGAGGCGCCGGCAATAATGATTGGTAATCCTGTTCATAAGTTCCGTTTCCTCTCATGCTAGCTAGTTGTTTGTGTAAATACTTCTCTACGATCTTCAATCGCAATTTCAACTCTATTCTCGATTTCAAGTCCTGTACTATTCTCTTAGTATCGAGGACGGCAATTATCCAGGTAGCGACTAACTAGAACCCCTTCGCCAGTACGATAGAAACCTTGAAGTATAATTTTTGGCGCCAGATACCGCTGGATGAGTAGGACTCAGCAACAGCTACCATGAGCGCGCTTACCGGCCGAGGAATCTAGCGTGAAGAAGGCAAGCTACGATGAGACAGTGGACGCCCATATAAGACAGGCGCATCTCTAGACAAGTGCTACAAACCAATGAGATTCCTGTCTTCGGGTTGGCCATGAGATGACTAGGCCTAAGAAGAATGGAGCGTCGATGGAGTAGATATGGATTGTAGTATTTAGCTCTGTTTATCATATAACCTTGCAGAGGTCTCCTACGCCGCTCTTAGCTTGGGGGCCTGGCGGGGATAATAAACTACGGGTGGTGGCCCTTCATTTGATTGAGATAAACATTCGCTCTGTGAAGATGGCTATAGGTCTATTCACAGGAGCAGGCAGAGAAGAGATGGGACGAGCGGCGCCAGCGAGGTAGCAGACGTCATACATGCGAGGATGCCGCAAGGCTCTAGGGGTAAAAGCATGGACCGGAAGATAAGCCGTTTCCCAATCCGGGCTGCCTCAGCTTTTCCGTTATAATAAGGCACTCTTAGTCGTGATCCGATCTGATGGCTGAGAGCAAAAAGACTAACTCAAACCCCAGGTGGCTGCCCCCTAGCTACTTTCTTTGCCAGGGCTTATATGGGACAACTCAGTAACCTGATTGTAAGGGGGTCAATGATGCAAGAGGCTGATAGAGCGTATTTGGAAAGGGCAGAAGTGCGAGTAAGGTGTGAAAAGCTCTTGCCCAGTCAGTGCCCTTAGAATCCTGCTTTAGCAAGCCAGCGGACGCTTTTCCAGTGGACAGACACGGGTATGAGAGCCAGCTTCAGTGGTATGAGAGCCAACTCCAGCGTCAACAGACATCGGGTATCGTTTCAGTTATATGGGCGCAGGCGCTGAGGTAGCTGTTTCTATTGCGGCTTGGCGTCATCGAGTCGGTGCGGCTAATAAGCTTCATCCTTGAGCATGGAGTGTAACGTTGGGGCGTAAACCGCTGTGTGCGGGAACTTTCAGCTTGTCAGTCTCTTCAAGTGGTAGAAAGGGGAGTGATATGGACTAATAGGGACCGCGGGCTGCGCAAGGGTAAATAGAGAGTAGGTCTCGACCTACCGAACGGACTGAATTATTCCTCAACAATAGAATTTGATCGCGAAAAGATGTAGATTTGATAGCATTATTCCGCACTGTCTAGAGTTCCAATTAAAAGTTGAACGGGAAATATTGGGCATATCGCGCTGTACTCGCGGCCAGTGGCATTGGTATGAACAGTTCGAGCCTGTGAGTCCCTAGTTACCGAAGGCATCGGGGTGGGAGATGTTCATGGTGTCAGAGCCTCAGAATGTACCTGATAGAAGAGAACGTTAGTGAAAAGAATGATCGTCTTGCAAGATGCCATGAGAAGACCGGGAATAATATCAGACTTGGATAACGGGCGTTGGTGCTGCAGGTGACCTCCTCGTCTTGATGGTATAGAACGGGACTTAACGCTGATCAGTGTTCCGAAATATTAGCGCGGTAAACACACCAAGTGCCGAATGCAGAGCGGTGTTGAAAGGATTAGTTGAAAGCTGCAATAGCAAGAAGGAAGACAATTGATGATAGACGTTGGGGACCAAACAAAGGTGATCAAGGTACTTGGGATGCAGGTAGCGAAGGAAAAGCCGATTAACAGTCTACCCAGTCTCTCAGTTGCAAAAGTAGGATTCTGCCTTAGGCAAGCTATTTGTTACTCCCTACGATACCCATCATACGCCTTTTTTTTTTGCTGCATCAACCCTTCTTCCACCGCGATACCACATCAACTCTCGAGCTTTCGTCTTCTTTGTCTCGCCTATATGATATCCAGCTACACTGCCTGCTGCATTGCTTGTGGATTTCGGATCTTCCATTTCTTGAGGTCGTGCTGGTACGTTTTGAGTTGAAACTCTTGATTCCTCACTAACCCCACGTCTCCACCAGACCCCAAACACACCGACGCTACCTACATTGTTTGCTTTTCGTTCGAATACACGCCATTATACAATATTCCAGCTGTTATGAACCCGGGATGTCAGCTTCTAAGGCTATTCAGAGCTTTGTATTGGCCAAATCGGCATGCGGAGTTTGCTGCAAGTAATGACCTCTCAGTAATGTTGGAGCCAGACACTAACACACACTCCTGCCTCTAGTTCTCTTCGCCAGCACTCGAAAGCGAGTTTTTACACAATGCTTACTTTAGCCGGCTGAACCATACGATACCTACTCGATCATGTCACTCTGAGCAGGGATTGCCAGCCAGATAACGCGGAAGAGCGCGGGGGATATGCCACGCCATATCTCAGCGAAACACTACACCTTATAAATACGGGAACATATTCTCTCGAGGAACAACCAGTAGGCTACGTGGTTTTGCCAAATCTCAGTCATCGCGTTTGATGAGAACTTCTACCTACAACACCTTGGCACTCTGAGATTCTTTGGCCTCGCTAAAGCGACGCCTTAGGGTCAAGGCGATGCTCCGCCAGGCCCTTGATCAGGGGTACCATACGACTATCGTTATGTCGAAACTGAATGCACTGCTGGACTGAGAGCACTCAATTTCGCTTTGCGTTTATTTTCGTTTAGGTCCTGCCTCACTCACCTGAGAGCCAGTAGTCCATGCTCTGTCAACACGACCTTCCGACTGGGGACTACCTCACTACCCTGAGAGCGAATACCTTGATGTATTAACACCTCATCCTCCAACAGAAAACTGTCTTGTGCAGAAATGGATGTCTCACTACCCTGAGAGCCTAATAGTCCGTGCTCCGTCAAGACAGTGCTCCCATCCGAGGACTGCCTCACCTACCATGAGAGCGATTTCATTATATCCTCCAATCCGCAGTGTTACCCACAATGTGCCAGATCCGAAGTGTAATTCTTCAAACTGCGAACTGCCTCACTTACCATGAGAGCGAATTCATTCTATCCTCCAATCCGCAATGTTACCCCAGTTCTCCCCCTCTCACTCACCACTCAAAATTTTATCTATTCCTCCGTCATCTGCCCAATGGATCCCTACCTCCTCATCATTATGAACCGTGCTGCTCCATCATGTCAGCTTCTGTGAAGGTTCAAGCGGTCATATTTTTTTTACTCGTCTCACGATTGCGCGCGTGATCCACGACACCGAAGAGGGGGGTTCCATGAGCGATTGGCTTACGCGGAAGCGCGTCTTAGGCCTGACAGCACTAAGTGATTTGATTATCAACATACCTCGACCGTAGGGCGAACCGAGAATTAGCGCGAGGATTCTGAGGCAGCAGTCGGACCTGTTTACAACACCGAAGGCTGAACTCAATGAATAAAATCCTTCCCTCGGCAGCTCATCTCGAGGCTCACAGTGCACAGCAATCTCAATGACTAGGAGCCCAATGGAAGGCCCTTAAGCGCCAGTAGCAAATATACCCCGTGACTCAGACCGCAAGAACAACGACATCAGCGATGAGGGTGCTGCCTCCACGCCCCGGCCAGCCGGGGAAGGAAAGACATAGCACCACCTGAGGACCAGTCCGAGCATAACCGCGAGGAGTATGAAGTAGCAGCCACAGGAATCGACGATTCTTGACCTTCCGAAATGGAAATCGAGGCTTTGACTTCTGAAATGTGAACTCCTTTGACTCTTTGTTGGCCACGCCACTGGTACTCTTGAGATCGATGCTCATGATACCCGCAGACAAGACTGACGCTGGCTACGATACTCGAACTTGCTGTCCAACTATCTAGGGGGTGTATGTGTCAAGGCGCGTCTGCCTTTTAGAAAGGTCAGTATCCTCTTTCAGGCAAGACTGTTTTTTGCTATGGTTCACTAATCGTTCCTACCCAGACCAGATTCATAGCCCGCCCTCGCATGACGGCTCTGTCACCGATGTCCACTCCTACGTGCAATATCTGGAGGCAAAGATCTTGGACAGTGGACCAGATATACAATTGGTTGGTCTTGGGCAGTCGTCACTGAGCTCGTGCGGGGTTATGGGTTGGCTTCTCTGTACACCACGGGTTGATAAGAGGGTCTTGTTGTCACTAGCAGACTGGAGATTCTGAGCCGCGATTACGTTCTACGGAATGTTGAGGAGATAAGGCCTTGTGTAGATGCATAAGGCACGCCTACAGATTTGTAGCCAGCAATCCTCGGTTGTGCAAGGTGTTTCGCTCAAGCATATCAGTAGCGAAGTGGCCAAAATATATGTATTGACTAGCTGTACAAAACACTCAAGTTTTGAATCGAAAAGTACTCCATCTACGTAAATGACATCAAAATCACGATGGCCGACAAAGATGCAACGCTAATGTACAGATACAAAGACACTATCATGGCTAAAACATTGGATTCCGGCCTGTAGACCAATCTCCAGGAAATGCGGTAAACATATTTGCAGCGACCGGATCAAGCCGAGAGACGTGGTCGTGGGTGATACCGTTGGCCAATCCCAGCTCGCCGTCCACAGTGACTGGAGGCGAGGCCATATTGACGTCGATAACGTTAACGTCGGGTTCTAGATCGGGGAACTCGCGTAGGAAATCCGGGGTCATGGTCCAGTTGTCCAGATTATAAAAGCACTTCGTGAAGGCATCCGAGAATCGATACATGCCCGTTTGGCCTTGCTGGACGAAGGTGTCTTGCAGCCGATACGGCCAAATGAAGCGGAAGCATGTCCAGAACATGGACCAGAACTTTTCGGAGCAATGTTGGTGAGGGTACAGAATCAGACGCTCGCGTAAAGCGGGCCAAACCACGAAATCGATCAAGGGTTTGTGTACGATACGGTGCTGGGACGGCCGTTGTCTCATGAACCTCGGGAGATGGCTCAGGTTGTTCTCAGACGGATCGGAAAGATACTGCAGACTATGTTAGCCTGCGCCTTGAAGAGCAGATGCGACTTACGCGTAGCATCAAGCTGACCACTCGCAATACCGCCACTCTTTCAACCGCACCGCAAGTACGCCAGACTGCCTCATCAGCCGTGCGAAGCATGTTCCAGACTGGATCTAGCGGATACAGATGGCCGACAGCATCCCAGCCTTGAACAACGGCCCGAATTGCGATGTCGGAGTCCCGGATTCTTTGATCTGCCATAGTCCGTGTGCAGCTAAGCGCAAATCGGCCCAGCATCTCATTCATGTAGAGTAGCTGTTTGCAGCAGTCACATGGAGGTTCAGTGGAATGGACTACTGCCTGAATTGGCATCGGCATGTCCATCGGGAATGTGTGTAAGGTGCTGTTAAAAGGAACATGAACATCTTCTGGGGTTTTTCCCGTCATTGATAGCCCGTCAGGCAGGTTGACAAAGGTACCGTTCGGGGAGAATTTGTCGATTATGCTTGAATCTTCAAAGGACGGACTTGCGGACTGTTGTGGGATATGAGAATGGTGATTCGTTGCCATGAGATTTGATTGTTGTGTATGACCATTCGACGATACATGTCTGCTGTTCTCGCTATCAGCAGACGTTGATCCATCGTCGAGACCTGTCTTCGCATCATTGTAGTTTTTGAGGACCGTATCTAGGACAATCAAGGTCAGTACACTCCATTAAAAGATAGAATTGACATACTTGCTTCCGCCAGACCACCGTTGATAGCTTTCTCGATGGACCGCAACGTCGACCGCAGAGCTTCGTTGGCTTTCCTTTGTTTATCAAGCTCATCGATAAGCTCCTGGACATTCCCACTGCTGTGGAAACGTGTCAGAGTCTCTATACGAGACTCCAAATGAGCGATGAGCTTTTTGGTTTTCTCTCGGGCGCTCCTCTGGGCTTGTCGGTCTTGCTCGCGTTTTCGAGCCGCCCGATCGCCGGTGAGTTTTGTGGTCTTCTGTGTCTTGCGGGGAGTCTCCATGGCAATGCAGATGGTGCGTCGATGAGCAAGGATTCCTGGTCAGAGCAGGGAGCGGCCGCTCCTACGTAGTACGCAGGAATAGCAGCGGCTAGGGATCCTCGGTTCTTGGTGCGGCGAGCTGAAAATTTCGGCGATGATGAGAGAAGCCACGAGAAGCGGCAGTTCACATGCGAGGAGGATGGTTCGAACGGGCGATCGATTAATATCAAGACTCAAGAGATCTCCTTCCCCACGACTTTATTGCCGTAGATTAACCCCGCCTCTTCTCGCGTGGCAGACGCAAACCCCGGGGGCACCCGGTTCCACTGCAGGTATTTGCCGCAACCCGTGACACCCGAGAGATGAGGAGGTTGTCAGGACCAGGTACAGGTGATGAAATTGGTAAGAGGGGAGGAAAGGTTGTAAATTCAGGAGGGTGAGGGAACGTGGTGGTGGAGCGGGGAAATGGGGATCCGAAACAAGGCCAGGTCCAGGTCCAGTTTGCGCCTCCTTTCTCCAGTATGACGGGATGATGCAAATTCCAAGATACGAGAGGGGCGATACCCGACAGTAATAAGAATTCGATTGGACTGCAGGAGGTAAGGGGTGGACTGATCCAGTGGAGAGAGAAAGATGGAGATTGGAGAAAGCTGGCGAGGCCGGGGTCGAACGGCGTCGCGTCAACGGCGCGGAAAAACAGCTCCGCTCCCCGGGATTGCCGAATCGGTCCAAGCTACGCGTTTGAGATTGACTCTCTTAATCTACTCTTGCTGCAGGATCATATTGTCCATTACGAAGCCATGCTGATTGCTGCCATCCTCCTCGTTACAGGGACATTAAGATTAATTCATTATCATTCCATACGTTCGACCCTGCTGCCCGTCGCGAAGATGTGGCAACAATCTTGGGGTGCGTTCCCGCATCCGACCTCCACTAATTCCACGCTCTCCAGCTTCAGCAGAGCTTACGAGTACCTGAACCAAATCCTCTTGCGCCACAATCCTCGCGTCAGCTTCTCATTCTCTATCCGAGAATTGCCCCCAGAAGAGCCGAAATGACTTGAGCAATCGCGGAAACGAGCTGGAAAAGTTAGCAAAAATCAACCCTTGGCAATTGAACAACCTACCGGCGCGATGTCGTTGATGAGGTTCCTTGTGTTCTCGGCGAATTCTCGGGTGAGCAGAATGGCGGCGTTGTCGAGAAGCGTGGTGAGCTTGTTGATGAGCTCCTCGTTGATGAGACCGCCGAAGCTCTCAAGCAGAGCCGGAAGCTGCTCGAGCAGGTTACCAATCGCCTCGCCTCCAAGAAGGTCGGCAGCAGTCTGGACGAGATCTTTGATCTGCTGCGTCGTAGGACTTCCTAGCAGGGCCGCGAGCTGAGTGACAACAGTGTTGATGTTGTTCAAGCTCTCCGAAGAGAGCAGCTCCCGAATGGCGCCGAGGGCCTCAGTCAAGTCGCCAATGATACCCCCGAGGTCAAGCTGGCGCTGCACGAGGACATTGTAATCATCCACGCTGAGGGTAGCCGGAACGGGGAGGGCAGCGGCCTTAGGTTCGGGCTCCGCAGCCGGGATGGCGAGCACGGTCACTGGCAGCAGCGCAGCGGTGAAATACTGGAAGAACTTCATTGTGAATTGAGGAAATGGAACAGAATGTTCTTGTCAGGAGTGAGGATGATACTGCTGTGATGTGCTTGCGGGTGAAGAACCTGGTCAGAGCAACTGGGTTGGAGACGAGCTCTATACTTGGAGACTTCCCTCCGCTCTTTATACCTGGCCTACCTTCTTCTCCGCTGCTGCTCGGCGGCTGTCACATTCTTGAAAACAGATGTCCCGATCGATCATTTACCAAGGGTCTATCCCTGCGGTTGCGGAGATGTACTTGCGGGGTACAGCACCAACCAGGCTTTCTGGGTGTACTCAGGTGGCGGACATCGTCGTAGTTAATTTGGGAGACACAAGGATCGAGGTTCAGGTCTGGCAACCGACGCCCCCGACTCAGGCGTCCTGACTCGGGGAAAAGTCAGTGACGAGCCTTTGTTGGCCTAGCTCAACGCCCGGCAGGCTGGCCTGCAATCTATATGTCGGTAAAGTATAGCGGACTCTCGCCTGGTGAGCTTATCTATGGTTTTCGTATTGAGCTTTGAAAGTGCTCTGATACCGGGGCATCTGGCTTTCGAGAGTCAGGGGTTACAGTACAACCGCACAGGTACATCGGTGACTATGGAATAAGAGTCAACAATGCCTCATTGTTGCTACATCCCCGTTGCTAACAAGACGACTGCTAGCTTGACATCATCTCGTTATGTCTCACTTCAGCCTGATCTGACTCCATCGACGGAGAATCAGGCGCCACCCTCGGTCAGTATCAGCTCTCCAACAGGATTCTCTATTGCCATCCTGTGAAGTTGGAACAGACTGTCTTCTGCGCCAAATCGCCAGGTTGGACGCTCGGAATCTGCGATCGCTCGGGCTCTCCACCTCCGCAGACCTGATTCATACGGGCCGAGTCAGATATACTTCGACCCTGACCGTGAGCCAATCGCAACCATCGGCCTCAGCAGCCTCAACAAAAAGTCCGAGGTTTGACGGCGGCTTCGGCCTACGACGGCCCCAGACGTTTGTATGGACTCTTGTCCAATCAGTGCCGACGGAGCCCTGAGTCGACTCGCCCGTGTCTTTTGAGGTCTACCCCCAGTCGATCAATCCTGTACGATATATGCATCCCCGCATTTCATTATAAGGACATCGTCACGCATTCCTTAGGCAAAGACTTGCTTTTGCCCTGACTGTCTTGGACATTCTATACAGAGCCGTCGCTCAACTCTTATTATCATCCCGCAACTAGAAACATCATCTAGTATGCATTTCCTTCGTTACATTGCCTTCGGGCTTATGAGCACCCTTGGTGCTGTCGGAGTCAATGTCACCGCGACGGTGAATGCCACAGAAATCCAGAATGCGGCGTAAGTGTACCCCCTGCAGCAGAATACTTGTAGCTAACATCGTCAATAGCGACCAGCTTCTCTCCTTTTTCCCCAGCGCCACTCCGTTCACAGTCGAATATACAGCTCCTGGCGGAAACCTTCTCCAGCCCCCATCGTCTCTTGTTGGGGACATCATCACAGCCGTTCCCCCTTCCGTGCTCGCCCAGCTCCTCCTTCCAACAGGCCGAAGCTCAATCGCATCTGAATTCGAAGCCGGCAACACCCCGAGCTGGTACGAGGAGCTGCCCTCAGAAGTAAAGAGCTACGTCCTCGCCATCAAATCACAAGTCGGCGCAGGAGAAGTTAACCTCACTGCGTCTCGAACCCCGGCTCCCGAGGCATCTAGTCAATCTGGAGATACCACTGAGGATAGTGATGCTCCAGCTACTGAGACTTCTGACAACTATGCCGCGCGTCCCACTGGTGAGGTTGCGGCTGGTTTGGCTGGCGTCGTCGGACTACTAGGACTGGCTGTGATGCTTTAGATCTAGAAATTACTGGTGCATGGTCTTGGGGCTCGGGGAAATGGGCTATTGGGGAAATGGGGAAGGTCCCTTGCTTATCATCTGCATGCTCTATGTATGATAGCGGGGTTTGACCTGATCAGGCAGGGCATGGCACCTGTCATAATAATTTTGGAGAAGCGATGATAACGAGGTTTTCACATGAAATTTATGGGTTATGACTGCCGTCGAAGCGCGTTCCCCTCTTTGCTTTCTTCTTCTCTTTGCTTACATAGAGTTCTGGCCTGTAGTTAGCTGAGGGTAGGTACCCATTTGACCATCAATGCCCTCTTCGCAGGATCGCATTCTTCACCAAGCAACCAAAAGGCAATCCATTGGCTAGGCCTACCACATTCGATAGAAACCATTGTCCAAAATCAGAAACCTCTGCGATGACGTCGTCTCCACCCTCTGTGTCAAACCTCGAGCACCCATCTCAGACTCCATGTGGCCATCAAAATAGATTAAACTGAGTCAGACATGCACTCTCCGCACTCCTTGTTATTGGTAGCTTTCCGCCACACTCGAGACCCCTGCATTGTCTAGCCTTGGCTTTGCACGTTTTCCTACACTTCCTGCTATCCAATAGTGTGTATTCGTGGCAAGAAGCGTGCATGGTCGTGGCGGGTGGAGAGACGACCTTCGTGTCTGAGCGGAGGGCGTGGGGTTTCACCTGTTAGACACAAGCTATCAGCTCATGAGCTATATACCTTCTGCTAGTTACTGTCTCTTTGACGGTTCTACCTCTTCTCCTGGTCACCTAGATGCGGGCGCTTTGAACCATTGCAGCGAGCGTGATTGTCACGACGACTCTCTTCTAGCAAAGATAGACAGACTCGGGTTCTTGTGAAGCGGCTTCTCCCGGCTATATGGGAGATAGCCTTTTTCAAGTCTCGTCGTAAACAGTGACCGAAATATTTAACGCCCTTCGCGCGCCGCCTCGGAATAGCCGAACCTTCAAGGTTGGGGAGGTCTGAAACAGGGGGCAGTCGCACAGACCAACCGAATCTTCTCCTTCCGATTCTCTCACAGTCCGTAACGATGACTTCAGGTGGACAAACTGCATCATTCTCGACTCGCGAACAGCAAATATGGTCCTCAGTGCCAAAGATACATCTCGCGCATCATCAAACACTAACATAGTAGACACCGCGCCGCCGAGTCCTTATACCTACGCGATCACCCACGCAACACCCCAACCACCGCTCAGAATCCGCACGCGCTGCCACAAAAGAATTATCCAACGTTGACCGTAAACCCTCGCCAATCCCGAACAAATATCGGCATCGCTACCTCAACTCCTCCGAACCACCGCTCCATCCTCCCGAGACCAGTTCACGCATCTCTCCCGCTGTCCGATCGATCGATCCACCCGTGACAATCCAAACTCTCAGCCGGCAGGAAACCCCATTCGCGACGAAGGAAGAAAGCTTCAGGACCAGTTATTTGAGGTGAAAGGCTGCAGAGTCGCCTGGATTACTGCTCTGGCACCTACGCGATTGGTTGTCTTGCGTGCATGCTCGGCCCGAGGGGTGGGGATCCTAGTCCCGGGGGTTAGGAGCAAATTTTGCCAGATTGGGTATGGAGGCAGATTGCTCGGGCCGAAGAGCTTGTTTTGAGGTACGATTAGGATGGGGATCGTTATAGAGGGGCGCTTGGGGCATGTAGGGTGGATTCGGGATAGGTTGTTTAACCTTGCGGCTTAAGAGTGGGACTCTCGGCTGGGGCGGTATAGCTTCAGGTTGACTCTGTAGGGTAGTATACTAGCGTGCTAAGGTAAGTCTAGATCTTGGAGATGGCCCATATGATCCCTTGGGGCTAGTGGTAGTTGGTGTATGACCGTAGTCGGTGTCTGGCTCAGGCTCTCGGACCCGACTTTCCGTGGCTCTACGTAGTCTGGGGTATTTCCGCATGCCCGGGGTATTTGAAGTATTCAAGGAGTCGGATTCTAGAACTGATGATTGTTCTCACTAGAAAGCTTCCTAGACCTGACTTTTAAATCACAGAAAGTCGTCTCACAAACATGGACATACATATCCACAACGCATCAAAGCACGTATCTCTCACTACTTTCTTCCTCATATTCCATCTTGGTATTTCGTGGAGCTATGGATTGTGCTGCCGCAATCTATGGATAGATCCTAATGGTGCTGCCATATGAATGAGACGATGGAAACAGTGGGCCCATGCTGTAAGGTACTAACAAGCTCGAAGTCAGACAGAGATTGAAACATACCGCGGATATTTTGATCAATAAACCAGTATCAAAGAAGTAATAGTGCCGTCAGAAGTATTCTTATCCCAGGTCCGCAGGTTTCCCCTGCAGGCTGCTCCAGACCCGACTTCGCTAATGGCCCGACTTGGTTTCGGCCGCTGCATTCAATCTCCGACCCAATGTCTAGCCCGTTTAAGGCCAGCTTACAAGGGGTTCGCGCGAGCTTAGCAAGCACACATATCTTCCTATGTGAATGTCGTATATCACGCTGAGCCGTTGAGCCTGGTTAGAGCACACCACTGCCGCTCAGGCCGGCCCTAGAACAATCGACGTCTCCTAGCTGCTCGGCTAGAGATGTGCATGCTGAAATACCAGTTTTTCGCAAGCGATATGCAAGCGATGTGCAAGCAGCGGTGGATGGCACAGTCGCGGTCAGCATGAGCTCTCCGGAAGACTTCTTGCAGACTGCTTGATGTCTTTACGAGAGGAGCCTCTCCGTCGAGAATCAGCGATGGCAAGGAGATGTGACCGCGTCTTCGAGCACCCTAATGCTTACGCCGGAGTTGCTCTCGCCGGACGTGCAGAATAGCTATCGGTCGTGCGTATTCAAGTATGAAAGCCTGGCGTATAAGGCCTGATGGGAATATCGCCTGTTCAGGGGCAGAGGACAATTGCGGCATTGTCAATGGGATGCATAATCTCCCTGCTGAGGCCCATGCTCACGCACGTCTAAATTTACTCACATATGCTTGCTAGTATGAGAGGTTGGTTCGCATCAGACCCGAGCGATGGATATGGAAAAGCAAGTGATATAGGTAGGAGTGGTGACGGAAGACTTTCATCGTCGAGTTGGGACACTCCAGGGACGGTTGGAACGAGCGGACGAGATCGAGTGCTGCTTCAACCTGCTTTGTTTCATCAGTGATCTGTCTCTAGTGTGGACAGATATGGGCCGGACCGCATGCATGTATTGGCCATAGCTCGTTTAAAGGTTTGGCGTCTCGGGTACCTACATTTGCAGAATGTCTCCGATTGGCATCGAAAAGTCCCGACGGGAAGGACGTGGCCCACGTCTCGTCTCAGCCTTTCAAGTTTCTGCCTCTTTCCGCAGGGTCAACAGACACAATGCATCCCGCTCCCTTTTGCATTGGTCTTGCGCAAATAGCCGAAACCCTTCGCTGCTTACTCAATCACATTTCAACGTCGGCCGATCCAGAGACCGTTTTCAGGGCACAAAACCTTGTCACCCGGCAGGTATGTTTACACGCTTGCCCAAATCGGAGACAAGCTCTGAGCGGCGCCTACCCACCCGCCGATACGGGTTGTGGTACAGACGATGGCACTCTGATAGGCCGCAGTACAATCAACACTCGAAGACACCTGCTTCAATGGCTATGTGAGATAGGTCACACCTAGTAGCAGCATCAGCAGTACTAATGGCAGCGCAAGCTTGAAGCGGAGACCTGCTGTTGTCGTCACCGGATCCTCCGCACAGCTGAGTAGCATGGCCCTGAGCGTTGTCGAGATCGCAGTCGGGGCACGGGAGGAGGACGTTGCGTCAGGTGTGGACGCGATGAAGTCGGTTGGAAAATGCAATGGCAGCGACGAGGTTGGCATTCCGGAGGTAAACTATATTATTGATTCCTTCTCGGCTTCCTGGGAATGTTAGTATCCAGACGCTTTGCACATAGTTGGGGGGTAGTAAGTACTTTGATCCCGATCATCCCTGGGGAGAAGAGCTGAAGGACTGGGGGCTATTGATGCGCGCCAGCTGTATAGGATACCGTGACTATCATCAGGATAAAAACCGGTCACCATCTCTCTCTCTCTCTCTCTCTTGTCAAGAGGGATGAAGAGCGTTGGGGCTGAATAAAGTTAATTGGGCGTAAAGGCCACAATATATGTATTTGGCATTCATGAGGTCAATAACACTATTTTGACCACAGATGGACAAAAGGTCCCGGAATTACATGGTACAATACTGGTTTAAATGAATATCTGTCAGTTGCACTTGCTTTTTGAGAGTGCGTTCTGCCGTATGTACCTGAGCTTCGCGCAGGACGCACCGGGACCAGAGAGTAGCATGACGGCGGAAATCCCCCACGAGAGCATGAATGTGTACGGTGTACGGAAGGCCCAGTCATGCTCAGTGCCAGTACAGCGGCTGCGTGCAGTCTCGAGCGTAAGAGATACTACGAATATTTTGTTGAGATGAATAAATCAGAAGGATATACAATTGTGCTTTTGCCTCAATGGTTTTTAGCAGGTTATACGCCCGGATTCGCTCTACTCTTGAGATAAATGAATCGGAAGGCCTGATCACATACAATTGTTCTTTTGCCTCAATGGTTTTTTTGTCTTTCATCGTGTTGTGCGGCGGCTTCTGAAGGCTATGCATGTTTTAAGATAACTTGAAGCTGGGTTGGTCTGTCCGACAACTTCGTCTCGGCCAAAGGAGCTCAGGTAGAACATAGAAAATCCTTCCGATGCCGAGTGAACGCATCCGATCGGATACATCAGCGAGACTCCTCTCTGTTGTCCTGATGTCCGGTTGCCCGAGCTAGAGCTTCACAATGACCAAGAGCCAAGCGCCACGATTCTCGGCACGAGCATTCTGTTGGCTGAGACATTACCACGGCAATTACTCGAGGAAGAGACGGTAGTTGCCTTTGAGGCCATCAGGGTGCCTCGGTTGGCGCTTAGGCGAACCTCAGATCCCAATGGCGATAAGCTATGCCGTCAGATATGCAAGGGTACGGAGTAAACTGGGTCGGATTGATTGAAGCCAAGGATGAAGTTGATGTAGTCCGGAGTCGTGGTGTTTCCTGATCAGCCCGGGCGCTTGATGTTTGAGTCATGTAAGGAGGAGCGACATATACATGACTCGAATGGCAGCAACGCTCCGGGGGTGGGAG